>NW_027591227.1:0-7500 GCF_964213995.1 Mustelus asterias | reverse complement strand
TCACTGTGTTCAGAGGCAACCACCATTTTTCATATATGTTAGCCCTTTCGTTCTTGTTATAATCAGTTCAGGAATTATTTCCCTTTGTTCACTACGGTTTGTCGTGGGCCTTTGCTCATTTGCCCTTGCTCTTAAACATGGTCGCGCGACTTTGCAGGAAGGACGAGTACGCGGCGTGCCGGCGTCAGTGAAGCCGTCTGGTTGCGATCGGGTCGGTGGGAGCGGCCCTCTCCGCTCCCCCAACGGCACGGTAGTCAAAGCCGGCCGGGGCTGTGTCGCCCTCAGGGGTAAGGTGTTGCACACGGGTCTTCCCCCCCTGACAGGGAAGCCGGTGCTCGGTTCCGCTCTTTGTATTTCGGTGCAACAAACGGGTACCAACAGAATTGACGGCGGGGCAGGCACGCACACAGAAGGAGTTTGCCACAGTGCCCAGACACGTGTGGTGCTGCCACCGCCGCCCTCGGACTTGCCAGAGAAATGGTGTGCACGGCCTGAGGAACGGGTGCCCCACGCGGCGTCCGCAGACCACCGCCCCGTTCCACGGGTCCGTCAAGTGCCACTACCGTAACGCACACGGGCGCCTCGGCCTCACACGGAGGAGAGTCCAAACGGAAAGTTCTGCCAACCGACTCGCTCGGTGTCCGCCCGATGTGCAGTCGGGACCACAGAGGGACAACCGCTCAGCCTGAAGCACCAGCGCATCAACGATGAACCCGCCAAGGGCCCTACCGCGTCGAACACGAGCGTCCGGTCAGTCCGGATATGTCACAGGCGAAGAGCACGAACTGTCAAGCCCGACCCAGTCCATGGCCAACGCCCAAGACATGCCATCATCGCCCGCAGGGTCGCCAGGCTTAGGCATGGATAGGCAAACGCACTGATTGTTGCAGCCCACTACCGGCGTGCGCGCCTTTTGCATTCAGAGGTTTCTGGGCACGCACTTTAAGGCCTCACAGAACGAAGTGCAACCCAAGGGAACGTGGCATCTGTGCCGTTTCAAAGCGCCGGCACTCCCTACCACCGAGTGCCACTTTTTTAAAAAACTCAGACTTTGTACTTTGCAAGCCGTATACAAAGTGCCGTCAATTCCGTTGTCTGGTTTTTTTGCACAAGTGTTTATCACACTTTGATACATATATAGAAAAAGCCGTAATATATATATATATATATGTATCTGCCACAGAGTCACCACCGGCCAGGCAACTCTGTCCGTTTTCCAGAACGTACCCGAGGAATTAGCCATAAATGAAGTAAAGTGTCTGCCCCCTCCGACACTGAGGTGCTCTTCAAGAGGTTATATATTTGGAAAAAGTCCCCTTTTGTGAAGTAGCACTTTCCTGGGTACTTTCAAACTGACACCGCTAGCCAAAAAATGTTCTGAAAAACGAGTTCCCGAAAATCCCCGGGCACCCCGCCAACCCCCCCTGCCAGAAAATGCAGGTGTCCACCTCGGCGGGGTGCGGCCCGGTAGTCCTACCGAGAATGAGGCCTGGGGGGCCCGCAAAACGGGTCAATCGCAACTCCATGCGGGCTACCGGCGGCAACTCATTAACCAGCCTCCGGACACTTGTGCCAGAAAATGCAGGTGCCCACCTCGGCGGGACGGATCCACCAACCTCTGCGGGAAACCATGCACCGAGCCTGGCGACCGCCGACCGGATCTGACTTCATAGACTTCCGTCTGTGCTCACATTTTTGCTCTGCGGGCACAGGGAGCCTCCAAGTCGGCAGCACAACCGCACCCTCGGGTGCTGGCTTTTCACTGGTTCACCATTTACTGCCGGCTCACACCTGGGCCACCCTCCCGTGGCCAGAGCCTGAGCCTAGTGCGGCTTAATCTCCCACCGTGCCCCGTTTGATGGACCCTCTCTGCGGCCAGAGGCTAAGTCAAGTTCGGCTAACTCTGCCACCGTGCCCGTCGTCTGGACCATCTCTCTTGCCAGAGACTAAGTCCAGTTTGGTTAATGATTTACCAGAGCTCCGTTCAGCGCGGCCGATGGTCTCAACCATTCCTGCCGCCGGCGGAGCTCCACCCGGGGCTGCAACCGGGTGAGGTCCGGGGCCCTCGGTCGTGCCCGTCGGCTGGACCATCTCTCTTGCCAGAGACTAAGTCCAGTTTGGTTAATGATTTACCAGAGCTCCGTTCAGCGCGGCCGATGGTCTCAACCATTCCGGCCGCCGGCGGAGCTCCACCCGGGGCTGCAACCGGGTGAGGTCCGGGGCCCTCGGTCGTGCCCGTCGGCTGGACCATCTCTCTTGCCAGAGACTAAGTCCAGTTTGGTTAATGATTTACCAGAGCTCCGTTCAGCGCGGCCGATGGTCTCAACCATTCCGGCCGCCGGCGGAGCTCCACCCGGGGCTGCAACCGGGTGAGGTCCGGGGCCCTCGGTCGTGCCCGTCGGCTGGACCATCTCTCTTGCCAGAGACTAAGTCCAGTTTGGTTAATGATTTACCAGAGCTCCGTTCAGCGCGGCCGATGGTCTCAACCATTCCGGCCGCCGGCGGAGCTCCACCCGGGGCTGCAACCGGGTGAGGTCCGGGGCCCTCGGTCGTGCCCGTCGGCTGGACCATCTCTCTTGCCAGAGACTAAGTCCAGTTTGGTTAATGATTTACCAGACCTCCGTTCAGCGCGGCCGATGGTCTCAACCATTCCGGCCGCCGGCGGAGCTCCACCCGGGGCTGCAACCGGGTGAGGTCCGGGCCCTCGGTCGTGCCCGTCGGCTGGACCATCTCTCTTGCCAGAGACTAAGTCCAGTTTGGTTAATGATTTACCAGACCTCCGTTCAGCGCGGCCGATGGTCTCAACCATTCCGGCCGCCGGCGGAGCCCCACCCGGGGCTGCAGCCGGGTGAGGTCCGGGCCCTCGGTCGTGCCCGTCGGCTGGACCATCTCTCTTGCCAGAGACTAAGTCCAGTTTGGTTAATGATTTACCAGACCTCCGTTCAGCGCGGCCGATGGTCTCAACCATTCCGGCCGCCGGCGGAGCCCCACCCGGGGCTGCAGCCGGGTGAGGTCCGGGCCCTCGGTCGTGCCCGTCGGCTGGACCATCTCTCTTGCCAGAGACTAAGTCCAGTTTGGTTAATGATTTACCAGACCTCCGTTCAGCGCGGCCGATGGTCTCAACCATTCCGGCCGCCGGCGGAGCCCCACCCGGGGCTGCAACCGGGTGAGGTCCGGGCCCTCGCTCGAGGGGAAGGCACCCCCGGCCGCGGCCGGTGCCCAGGCCGCCGCTTTTCCGACGGCCGAAAAAGTCGGAAAAACGGCCGAAAATCCGGGGAAATACTAGCCCAATCTGGCCGAACGGCCGTCGGGGCGGCGGGCCCGGTGCGGTCCCGGCAGACCTGGGGGCTCGAGCGGGGCCCTGCTTCGATTTTCCTCCTTCAATGCAGCAAACTCAAAACTGGTTAATGAGTTGCCACATGTCATTGCCATCGCCTTCCTGCTATTCTGCAGGTACCCCGCCAACCCCCCGTGCCAGAAAATGCAAGTGGCCACCTCGGCGGGGTGTGCCCCGGTAGTCCTACCGGGGAAGGGGCCCGGAGGCCCCGCAAAACGGTTCAATCTCAACTCCATCCCCACTTCCGGGGGTAACTGGTTAACCAGCCTCGGGACTCCCCTGCCAGAAAATGCGAGTGGCCACCTCGGCGGGACGGATCCGCCGAGCTCTGCGGGAAACCGTGCACCCTGCCCCGCCACCACCGACCGGATCTGACTTCATAGAGCTCCGTGCGGCTCCCATTTTTGCTCTGCGGGGCCAGGGAGCCTCCGAATCGGAAGGACTACCGCCATCGCGGGTGCATCACTGCTGCCGGGTGGCCACGGCCTGCCAGCCCTCACCTGGACCCCCCCTCCTGCGCCAGGGGCCAAGTCCAGTTTGGTTAATGAGTTACCCGAGCTCCGTTCAGCGCGGCCGATGGTCTCAACCATTCCGGCCGCCGGCGGAGCTCCTCCGGGGCTGCAAACGGGTGAATTCCGGGCCCTCGCTCGAGGGGAAGGCACCCCCGGCCGCGGCCGGTGGCCAGGCCGCCGCTTTTCCGACGTCCGAAAAAGTCGGAAAAACGGCCAAAAATCCGGAGAAATACTAGCCCATTCTGGCCGAACGGCCGTCGGGGCGGCGGCCCGGTGCGGTCCCGGCAGACCTGGGGGCTCGAGCGGGGCCCTGTTTCGATTTTCCGCCTTCAATGCAGCAAAGTCAAAACTGGTTAATGAGTTGCCACATGTCATTGCCATCGCCTTCCTGCTATTCTGCAGGTACCCCGCCAACCCACCGTGCCAGAAAATGCAAGTGTCCACCTCGGCGGGAACACCTCCGGTAGTCATGCCGCCGAAGAGGTCCCGACGGCGGCATGAGGGGGTCAAATCCATCCCGATGGGGACCGACGGTTCTTTTTAAAAACGCGTTTTTTCGCGATTTCAACGGCCGGGCCGCCTCGCCCCGGGTCGCCACGACCCCGAACCGCCACCCGCCGGTCGCCGAAGCCGATAGAGCGCCGCCTACCGGTCATCAAATAATTGGTTAATGAGTTCCCCCGAAGTTGGTTAATGTTTTCCCGGCTGTTGCTTAGTCTGATCCCCGCAGCTCCTGATACTAAGGGCAGCTGCTTAATGTACTGCCCCCTGTTGGACAATGGCTTCCCCGCCGTTGGTTGATGCTTTACCCGCCTCTGGTGGATGTTTTCCCGAAACTGGTTAATGAGTTCCCACGAAACTGGTTAATGAGTTCCCACGAAGTTGTTTTCCCCGCTGCTGGTTCATTTGCACCCCGCTGCTCCTGATACTAAGGGCAGCTGCTTAATGTGCTCCCCCCTGTTGGACGAAGGCTTCCCCGCCGTTGGTTGATGCTTTCCCCGCCTCTGGTTGATGTTTTCCCGAAACTGGTTAATGAGTTCCCCCGAAACTGGTTAATGAGTTCCCACGAAACTGGTTAATGAGTTCCCCCGCGGTTGGTTGATCTTTTCCCGGCTGTTGCTTAATCTGATCCCCGCTGCTCCTGATACTTAGGGCAGCTGCTTAATGTACTGCCCCCTGTTGGACAATGGCTTCCCCGCCGTTGGTTGATGCTTTACCGCCTCTGGTGGATGTTTTCCCGAAACTGGTTAATGAGTTCCCACGAAACTGGTTAATGAGTTCCCACGAAGTTGTTTTCCGCTGCTGGTTCATTTGTACCCCGCTGCTCCTGAGACTAAGGGCAGCTGCTTAATGTGCTCCCCACTGTTGGACAAAGGCTTCCCGGCCGTTGGTCGATGCTTTCCCCGCCTTTGGTGGAGGATTTCCCGAAACTGGTTAATGAGTTCCCCAGAAACTGGTTAATGAGTTCCCACGAAACTGGTTAATGAGTTCCCCCGCGGTTGGCTGATCTTTTCCCGGCTGTTGCTTAATCTGATCCCCGCGGCTCCTGATACTAAGGGCAGCTGCTTAATGTGCTCCCCACTGTAGGACAATGGCTTCCCCGCCGTTGGTTGATGCTTTCCCCGCCTCTGGTTGATGTTTTCCCGAAACTGGTTAATGAGTTCCCACGAAACTGGTTAATGAGTTCCCACGAAGTTGCTTTCCCCGCTGCTGGTTCATTTGTACCCCGCTGCTCCTGATACTAAGGGCAGCTGCTTAATGTACTTCCCCCTGTTGGACAATGGCTTCCCCGCCGTTGGTTGATGCTTTCCCCGCCTTTGGTGGACGTTTTCCCGAAACTGGTTAATGAGTTCCCACGAAACTGGTTAATGAGTTCCCACGAAGTTGTTTTCCCCGCTGCTGGTTCATTTGTACCCCGCTGCTCCTGATACTAAGGGCAGCTGCTTAATGTGCTCCCCCCTGTTGGACAATGGCTTCCCGCCGTTGGTGCATGTTTTCCCCGCCTTTGGTGGAAGTTTTCCCGAAACTGGTTAATGAGTTCCCACGAAACTGGTTAATGAGTTCCCACGAAGTTTTTTTCCCCGCTGCTGGTTCATTTGTACCCCGCTGCTCCTGATACTAAGGGCAGCTGCTTAATGTGCTCCCCCCTGTTGGACAATGGCTTCCCGCCGTTGGTGCATGTTTTCCCCGCCTTTGGTGGAAGTTTTCCCGAAACTGGTTAATGAGTTCCCACGAAACTGGTTAATGAGTTCCCCCGCGGTTGGCTGATCTTTTCCCGGCTGTTGCTTACTCTGATCCCCGCTGCTCCTGATACTAAGGGCAGCTGCTTAATGTGCTCCCGTCTGTTGGACAATGGCTTCCCCGCCGTTGGTTGATGCTTTCCCCGCCTTTGGTGGACGTTTTCCCGAAACTGGTTAATGAGTTCCCACGAAACTGGTTAATGAGTTCCCACGAAACTGGTTAATGAGTTCCCACGAAGTTGTTTTCCCCGCTGCTGGTTCATTTGCACCCCGCTGCTCCTGATACTAAGGGCAGCTGCTTAATGTGCTCCCCCCTGTTGGACGAAGGCTTCCCCGCCGTTGGTTGATGCTTTCCCCGCCTCTGGTTGATGTTTTCCCGAAACTGGTTAATGAGTTCCCCCGAAACTGGTTAATGAGTTCCCACGAAGCTGTTTTCCCCGCTGCTGGTTCATTTGTACCCCGCTGCTCCTGATACTAAGGGCAGCTGCTTAATGTGCTCCCGCCTGTTGGACAATGGCTTCCCCGCCGCTGGTTGATGTTTTCCCCGCCTTTGGTGGAAGGTTTCCCGAAACTGGTTAATGAGTTCCCCCGAAACTGGTTAATGAGTTCCCACGAAACTGGTTAATGAGTTCCCCCGCGGTTGGCTGATCTTTTCCCGGCTGTTGCTTAATCTGATCCCGCTGCTCCTGATACTTAGGGCAGCTGCTTAATGTACTGCCCCCTGTTGGACAATGGCTTCCCCGCCGTTGGTTGATGCTTTCCCCGCCTCTGGTGGATGTTTTCCCGAAACTGGTTAATGAGTTCCCACGAAACTGGTTAATGAGTTCCCACGAAGTTGTTTTCCCCGCTGCTGGTTCATTTGTACCCCGCTGCTCCTGAGACTAAGGGCAGCTGCTTAATGTGCTCCCCACTGTTGGACAAAGGCTTCCCGGCCGTTGGTCGATGCTTTCCCCGCCTTTGGTGGAGGATTTCCCGAAACTGGTTAATGAGTTCCCAGGAAACTGGTTAATGAGTTCCCCCGCGGTTGGCTGATCTTTTCCCGGCTGTTGCTTAATCTGATCCCCGCTGCTCCTGATACTAAGGGCAGCTGCTTAATGTGCTCCCCACTGTTGGACAATGGCTTCCCCGCCGTTGGCTGATGCTTTCCCGCCTTTGGTGGACGTTTTCCCGAAACTGGTTAATGAGTTCCCACGAAACTGGTTAATGAGTTCCCACGAAACTGGTTAATGAGTTCCCCCGCGGTTGGCTGATCTTTTCCCGGCTGTTGCTTAATCTGTTCCCCGCTGCTCCTGAGACTAAGGGCAGCTGCTTAATGTGCTCCCCCCCTGTTGGACAAAGGCTTCCCCGCCGTTGGTTGATGCTTTCCCCGCCTCTGGTGGAAGATTTCCCGAAACTGGTTAATGAGTTCCCC
>NW_027591226.1:50000-100817 GCF_964213995.1 Mustelus asterias | reverse complement strand
AGAGAGACAGAGAGAGAGAGACAGAGAGAGAGAGAGAGAGACAGAGAGAGAGAGAGGGGAGAGAAAGAGAGAGAGGGACAGAGAGACAGAGAGAGAGAGAGAGAGAGACAGAGAGGGAGAGACAGAGAGAGGGAGAGAGAGAGAGACAAAGAGGAGACAGAGAGAGAGAGACAGAGAGAGCGACAGAGAGAGAGACAGAGAGAGAGAGAGACAGAGAGAGAGAGAGACAGAGAGAGAGAGACAGAGAGAGAGACAGAGAGAGAGAGACAGAGAGAGAGAGAGAGAGACAGAGAGAGAGAGAGACAGACAGAGAGAGAGAGAGACAGAGACAGACAGACAGAGAGAGAGAACAGAGACAGACAGACAGAGAGAGAGAGACAGAGAGGGAGAGACAGAGAGAGAGAGAGAGAGAGAGACAGAGAGAGAGAGAGAGAGAGACAGACAGACAGAGAGAGAGAGACAGAGAGAGAGAGAGACAGTGGGCTGAGGGGATGGGCCGGAGCAGTGACCCCCTCACGGTGCTGTGTTGTGTCTGTGCAGAGACCCCGAGGCGGGCGATGTGCGCCGGAGGAGGGGCCTGGAGCTACGATTCCGAGGACTGGAGATGGAGATCAAAGGGCGTGGGATTCTGTGCAACGTTTCCGGAACCGTCCAACCCGGGGAACTGCTGGCGGTGATGGGACCCAGCGGTAACCGGGGGCGAGGGGGGGGGGGTGATGGGACCCAGCGGTAACCGGGGCAAGGGGGGGGGGGGGGGGGTGATGGGACCCAGCGGTAACCGGGGGCGAGGGGGGGGGGGGGTGATGGGACCCAGCGGTAACCGGGGGCGAGGGGGGAGGGGGGGTAACCGGACCCCGGGGGCGAGGGGGGGTGATGGGACCCAGCGGTAACCGGGGGCGATGTGGGTAACCGGACCCCGGGGGCGAGGGGGGGTGATGGGACCCAGCGGTAACCGGGGGCGAGGGGGCAGTGATGGGACCCAGCGGTAACCGGACCCCGGGGGGGAGGGGGAGGGTAACCGGACCCCGGGGGGGAGGGGCGGGGGGGGTAACGGGACCCCGGGGGGAGGGGGGGTGATGGGACCCAGCGGTAACCGGACCCCGGGGGGGAGGGGGGGTGATGGGACCCAGCGGTAACCGGACCCCGGGGGGGAGGGGGGGTGATGGGACCCAGCGGTAACCGGACCCCGGGGGGGAGGGGGGGTAACCGGACCCCGGGGGGAGGGGGGGTAACTGGACCCCGGGGGGAGGGGGGGTAACCGGACCCCGGGGGGAGGGGGGGTAACCGGACCCCGAGGGGGAGGGGGGGTAACCGGACCCCGGGGGGGAGGGGGGGTAACCGGACCCCGGAGGGGAGGGAGGGGGGTAACCGGACCCCGGGGGGGAAGGGGGGGTAACCGGACCCGGGGGTGGAGGTGGGGAAACTATAGGAAGGGCTGGGGGAGGGGGGGAGGGAGGGGGTAACCGGACCCCGGGGGGGAATGGGGGGTAACCGGACCCCGGGGGGTGGAGAGTGGGGGGGAGGAGTGGGGGGGAGGGGTGGGGGAGGGGGGTAACCGGACCCGGGAGGGAGAGGGGGGGTAACTGGACCCGGGGGTGGAGGTGGGGAAACTATAGGAAGGGCTGGAGGGGGTGGAGAGAACATTCTCAATGAATGGACGCCTTGTCTCCCCTGGATTGCAGCATCCCAAAGGTGGACAAGTCTCTGAGGGAAGACATTCCTCCTCGTCTCTGTCCAAAATGGCTGCCCCCTCCATCGATTGCCCCTCCCCCTCCTGCCCCTAACCCTATCCTGGCAGCAAGGGCACGGGGTAAAGTCTGTTGGCACCCCCCCAACCCCCGCCTCCCTGAGGTGGGTCCCCGAATCAGGCCCGAGGGACACATTCCCTCAAACACATCTAAGCTCAGGACAGCCATTGGCGATGGGGCGAGCGGGCCAATCCCAGCGGCACGGGGTGACACGGTGATCAACACTGCTGCCTCACAGCGCCAGGGACCCGGGTTCGATTCCCGGCTCGGGTCACTGTCTGTGTGGAGTCTGCACATTCTCCCCGTGTCTGCGTGGGTTTCCTCCGGGTGCTCCGGTTTCCTCCCACAGTCCAAAGATGTGCAGGTTAGGTTGATTGGCCATGCTAAGTTGTTCCTTAGTGTCCAAAGATGTGCAGGTTAGGTGGATTGGTCATGCTAAATTGCCCCTTCGTGTCCAAAGATGTGCAGGTTAGGGGGATTGGCCATGCTAAATTGTCCCTTAGTGCCCAAAGATGTGCAGGTTAGGGGGATTGGCCATGCTAAATTGCCCCTTCGTGTCCAAAGATGTGTAGGTTAGGGGGATTGGCCATGCTAAGTTGTTCCTTAGTTTCCAAAGATGTGTAGGTTAGGTGGATTGGCCATGCTAAATTGTCCCTTAGTGTCCAAAGATGTGCGGGTTAGGGGGATTGGCCATGCTAAATTGCCCCTTAGTGTCCAAAGGTGTGTAGGTTAGGTGGATTGGCCATGCTAAATTGCCCCTTAGTGTCCAAAGGTGTGTAGGTTAGGTGGATTGGCCATGCTAAATTGCCCCTTAGTGTCCAAAGATGTGCAGGTTAGGTTGATTGGCCATGCTAAGTTGTTCCTTAGTGTCCAAAGATGTGTAGGTTAGATGGATTGGCCATGCTAAATTGCCCCTTAGTGTCCAAAGATGTGCAGGTTAGGGGGATTGGCCATGCTAAATTGCCCCTTCGTGTCCAAAGATGTGTAGGTTAGGTGGATTGGCCATGCTAAATTGCCCCTTCGTGTCCAAAGATGTGCAGGTTAGGGGGATTGGCCATGCTAAGTTGTTCCTTAGTGTCCAAAGATGTGTAGGTTAGGTGGATTGGCCATGCTAAATTGTCCCTTAGTGTCCAAAGATGTGAAGGGTGGGTGGATTGGCCATGCTAAATTGCCCCTTAGTGTCCAAAGGTGTGCAGGTTAGGGGGATTGGCCATGCTAAATTGCCCCTTAGTGTCCAAAGATGTGCGGGTTAGGGGGATTGGCCGTGCTAAATTGCCCCTTAGTGTCCAAAGGTGTGCGGGTTAGGTGGATTGGCCGTGCTAAATTGCCTCTTAGTGTCCAAAGATGTGCGGGTTAGGTGGATTGGCCATGCTAAATTGCCCCTTAGTGTCCAAAGGTGTGCGGGTTAGGTGGATTGGCCGTGCTAAATTGCCCCTTAGTGTCCAAAGGTGTGCGGGTTAGCTGGATTGGCCATGCTAAATTGCCCCTTAGTGTCCAAAGATGTGCGGGTTAGGTGGATTGGCCATGCTAAATTGCCCCTTAGTGTCCAAAGGTGTGCGGGTTAGGTGGATTGGCCGTGCTAAATTGCCCCTTAGTGTCCAAAGATGTGCGGGTTAGGTGGATTGGCCGTGCTAAATTGCCCCTTAGTGTCCAAAGATGTGCGGGTTAGCTGGATTGGCCGTGCTAAATTGCCTCTTAGTGTCCAAAGGGCGAGAGAGAGGGGAGGGAGTGTGATGATTTGCGGGGTGGGGGGAGGTACGGTGAGGAGGGAGGGTGTGGGGAGGTGGGGGGGGGTTGGGGTCGGGGGGGGGGGGTTGGGAGTGGGGGTTGGTGCGAGTCCCAGGAGTGAGGCCTGGGTTTTTCCTGTTTGGTTCATGTGGGCCTCACCGGGGATGGGGGAGCCAGAGGGCCGGGCCGAGGGAGGGGGTGGGGGGGGGTAACGGCTGGGAAGAGCGGGGCACGGCCTGTTAACCCATGCCGGGTCATTGTTTTTTTATCTGCAGGTTCGGGAAAGACCACGCTGCTGAGTGCTCTCTCCGGGAGACAGCCAGTTCAGTCTGGAGTCATCAAGGTGAACGGAGTGGTGCTGAACAAACAGCTCCGCCGCAAGATCTGCTACGTCATGCAGCAAGACATCTTCTTCCCCAACCTGACGCTCAAGGACACACTGATGGTGAGTCACTGCCGGGGCCTGGATGTGAAACAGGCCCAACTCAGCACCGCAGGCCGCAAGTGAGGCCTGGGCTTTTCCTGCTCGCCTCGTGTGGGCCTCAGTGTCACGCCGTGAGTGAACTCAAACCAACTGACTAGGCCGCAAGTGAGGCCTGGGCTTTTCCTGCTCACTTCGTGTGGGCCTCAGTGTCACGCCGTGAGTGAACTCAAACCAACTGACTAGGCCGCAAGTGAGGCCTGGGCTTTTCCTGCTCGCTTCGTGTGGGCCTCAGTGTCACGCCGTGAGTGAACTCAAACCAACTGACTAGGCCGCAAGTGAGGCCTGGGCTTTTCCTGCTCGCCTCGTGTGGGCCTCAGTGTCACGCCGTGAGTGAACTCAAACCAACTGACTAGGCCGCAAGTGAGGCCTGGGCTTTTCCTGCTCGCCTCGTGTGGGCCTCAGTGTCACGCCGTGAGTGAACTCAAACCAACTGACTAGGCCGCAAGTGAGGCCTGGGCTTTTCCTGCTCGCTTCGTGTGGGCCTCAGTGTCACGCCGTGAGTGAACTCAAACCAACTGACTAGGCCGCAAGTGAGGCCTGGGCTTTTCCTGCTCGCTTCGTGTGGGCCTCAGTGTCACGCCGTCAGTGAACTCAAACCAACTGACTAGGCCGCAAGTGAGGCCTGGGCTTTTCCTGCTCGCCTCGTGTGGGCCTCAGTGCGAAATCGGGCCAATTTACTCGGCCGCAAGTGAAGCCTGGGCCTTTCCTGCTCAGTTGGTGCGGGGTTCAGCACCACATGCACATTGGATGCGAGGTGAGGCTAAACACAGCCCTAGGTCTTAAATACCTGGCCTGCATGTGGGCCGTCTCCCCAGTTCTCTGTGAGTAGCGGGGCAGGGGGAGGGGCGAGCTCCTCGGTAGGCCTCAAACGCAGCCTGGTATTTTCCTGCTGTGCGATGCTGGACAGACTCCTGATTCTCCTCGTTGTCCTTTTCAACCCATGCAGTACCAGGCCCACCTGAAGTTACCCAGCTCAATGAGGTTACAGGACAAGGAGAAGATTGTGACGGACATTGTGGAAGAGTTGGACATTAAGAAATGCTACAACACCAGTGAGTGCACGATCGGAGATAGGGAGGGGTGTAGGGGCTGGAGGAGGTTACAGATATAGGGACGGTTTTTTGGCACTGGAGGATGTTACAGAGATAGGGAGAGGTGTAGGGGTTGGAGGAGGTTACAGAGATAGGGAGGGGTGTAGGGGCTGGAGGAGGTTACAGAGATAGTGAGGGGTGTAGGGGCTGGAGGAGGTTACAGAGATAGGGAGGTTTGTAGGGACTGGAGGAGGTTGAAGAGATAGGGAGGGGTGTAGGGGCTGGAGGAGGTTACAGAGATAGGGAGGGGTGTAGGGGCTGGAGGAGGTTACAGAGATAGGGAGGGGTGTAGGAATGGTGATACATCACTCTGGCACTACTGTACCCTGGATTATTAATCCAGTAACATAAACATGTGATTTATATAAATGATCTGGAAGAAGGTGTAACTGGGGTGATCAGTAAGTTTGCGGACGACACGAAAATGGCTGGACTTGCAGATAGTGAGGAGCATTGTCAGAAGCTACAGAAGGATATAGATAGGCTGGAAATTTGGGCAAAGAAATGGCAGATGGAATTCAATCCTGATGAATGCGAAGTGATGCATTTTGGTAGAAATAATGTAGGGAGGAGCTATATGATAAATGGCAGAACCATAAAGGATGTAGATACGCAGAGGGACCTGGGTGTGCAAGTCCACAGATCCTTGAAGGTAACGTCACAGGTGGAGAAGGTAGTGAAGAAGGCATATGGCACGCTTGCCTTTATAGGACGGGGCATAGAGTATAAAAGTTGGGGTCTGATGTTGCAGTTGTATAGAACGCTGGTTCGGCCGCATTTGGAATACTGCGTCCAGTTCTGGTCGCCACACTACCAGAAGGACGTGGAGGCTTTGGAGAGAGTACAGAGGAGGTTTACCAGGATGTTGCCGGGTATGGAGGGGCTTAGTTATGAGGAGAGATTGGGTAAACTGGGGTTGTTCTCACTGGAAAGACGGAGGATGAGGGGTGACCTAATAGAAGTGTATAAAATTATGAAAGGCATAGATAGGGTGAACGGTGGGAAGCTTTTCCCCGGGTCGGTGGTGACGTTCACGAGGGGTCATAGGTTCAAGGTGAGGGGGGGGGAGGTTTAACACGGATATCAGAAGGATGTATTTTACACAGAGGGTGGTGGGGGCCTGGAATGTGTTGCCAGGCAAGGTGGTGGAGGCGGACACACTGGGAACGTTTAAGATTTATCGAGACAGCCACATGAACGGAGTGGGAATGGAGGGATACAAAAGAATGGTCTAGTTTGGACCAGGGAGCGGCGGCGGCTTGGAGGGCCGAAGGGCCTGTTCCTGTGCTGTATTGTTCTTTGTTCTTTATAACCCCTACACTACTGTACCCTGGATTATTAATCCAGTAACATAACCCCTACACTACTGTACCCTGGATTATTAATCCAGTAACATAACCCCTACACTACTGTACCCTGGATTATTAATCCAGTAACATAACCCCTACACTACTGTACCCTGGATTATTAATCCAGTAACATAACCCCTACACTACTGTACCCTGGATTATTAATCCAGTAACATAACCCCTACACTACTGTACCCTGGATTATTAATCCAGTAACATAACCCCGACACTACTGTACCCTGGATTATTAATCCAGTAACATAACCCCTACACTACTGTACCCTGGATTATTAATCCAGTAACATAACCCCTACACTACTGTACCCTGGATTATTAATCCAGTAACATAACCCCTACACTACAGTACCCTGGATTATTAATCCAGTAACATAACCCCTACACTACTGTACCCTGGATTATTAATCCAGTAACATAACCCCTACACTACTGTACCCTGGATTATTAATCCAGTAACATAACCCCTACACTACTGTACTCTGGATTATTAATCCAATAACATAACCCCTACACTACTGTACCCTGGATTATTAATCCAGTAACATAACCCCTACACTACTGTACTCTGGATTATTAATCCAATAACATAACCCCTACACTACTGTACTCTGGATTATTAATCCAGTAACATAACCCCTACACTACTGTACCCTGGATTATTAATCCAGTAACATAACCCCTACACTACTGTACCCTGGATTATTAATCCAGTAACATAACCCCTACACTACTGTACCCTGGATTATTAATCCAGTAACATAACCCCTGCACTACTGTACCCTGGATTATTAATGCAGTAACATAACTCCTACACTACTGTCCCCTGGATTATTAATCCAGTAACATAACCCCTACACTACTGTACCCTGGATTATTAACCCAGTAACATAACCCCTACACTACTGCACCCTGGATTATTAATCCAGTAACATAACCCCTTCACTACTGTACCCTGGATTATTAGTCCGGTAACATAACCCATACACTACTGTACCCTGGATTATTAATCCAGTAACATAACCCCTACACTACTGTACTCTGGATTATTAATCCAGTAACATAACCCCTACACTAATGTACCCTGGATTATTAATCCAGTAACATAACCCCTAAACTACTGTACCCTGGATTATTAGTCCGGTAACATAACCCCCACACTACTGTACCCTGGATTATTAATCCAGTAACATAACCCCTACACTACTGTCCCCTGGATTATTAATCCAGTAACATAACCCCAACACTACTGTACCCTGGATTATTAATCCAGTAACATAACTCCTACACTACTGTACCCTGGATTATTAATGCAGTAACATAACTCCTACACTACTGTCCCCTGGATTATTAATCCAGTAACATAACCCCTACACTACTGTACCCTGGATTATTAATCCAGTAACATAACCCCAATACTACTGTACCCTGGATTATTAATCCAGTAACATAACCCCTACACTACTGTACCCTGGATTATTAATCCAGTAACATAACCCCTACACTACTGTACCCTGGATTATTAGTCCGGTAACATAACCCCTACACTACTGTACCCTGGATTATTAATCCAGTAACATAACCCCTACACTACTGTACCCTGGATTATTAATCCAGTAACATAACCCCTACACTACTGCACCCTGGATTATTAATCCAGTAACATAACCCCTTCACTACTGTACCCTGGATTATTAGTCCGGTAACATAACCCATACACTACTGTACCCTGGATTATTAATCCAGTAACATAACCCCTACACTACTGTACTCTGGATTATTAATCCAGTAACATAACCCCTACACTAATGTACCGTGGATTATTAATCCAGTAACATAACCCCTAAACTACTGTACCCTGGATTATTAGTCCGGTAACATAACCCCCACACTACTGTACCCTGGATTATTAATCCAGTAACATAACCCCTACACTACTGTACCCTGCATTATTAGTCCGGTAACATAACGCCTACACTACTGTACCCTGTATTATTAATCCAGTAACGTAACCCCTACACTACTGTACCCTGGATTATTAATCCAGTAACATAACCCCTACACTACTGTCCCCTGGATTATTAATCCAGTAACATAGCCCCTACACTACTGTACCCTGGATTATTAATCCAGTAACGTAACCCCTACACTACTGTACCCTGGATTATTAATCCAGTAACATAACCCCTACACTACTGTCCCCTGGATTATTAATCCAGTAACATAGCCCCTACACTACTGTACCCTGGATTATTAATCCAGTAACATAACCCCTACACTACTGTATCCTGGATTATTCGTCCAGTAACATAACCCTGCACTTGTCTACCCTGGATTACTAATCCAGTAACATAGCCCCTACACTACTGTACCCTGGATTATTAATCCAGTAATGTAACCCCTACACTACTGTACCCTGGATTATTAATCCAGTAACATAACCCCTACACTACTGTACCCTGGATTATTAATCCAGTAACATAACCCCTACACTACTGTACCCTGGATTATTAATCCAGTAACATAACCCCTACACTACTGTACCCTGGATTATTTATCCAGTAACATAACCCCTACACTACTGTACCCTGGATTATTAATCCAGTAACATAACCCCTACACTACTGTACCCTGGATTATTAATCCAGTAACATAACCCCTACACTACTGTACCCTGGATTATTAATCCAGTAACATAACCCCTACACTACTGTACCCTGGATTATTAATCCAGTAACCTAACCCCTACACTACTGTACCCTGGATTATTAATCCAGTAACATAACCCCTACACTACTGTACCCTGGATTATTAGTCCAGTAACATAACCCCTACACTACTGTACCCTGGATTATTAATCCAGTAACATAACCCCTACACTACTGTACCCTGGATTATTAATCCAGTAACCTAACCCCTACACTACTGTACCCTGGATTATTAATCCAGTAACATAACCCCTACACTACTGTACCCTGGATTATTAATCCAGTAACCTAACCCCTACACTACTGTACCCTGGATTATTAATCCAGTAACATAACCCCTACACTACTGTACCCTGGATTATTAATCCAGTAACCTAACCCCTACACTACTGTACCCTGGATTATTAATCCAGTAACATAACCCCTACACTACTGTACCCTGGATTATTAATCCAGTAACATAACCTCTACACTACTGGACCCTGGATTATTAATCCAGTAACATAACCCCTACACTACTGTACCCTGGATTATTAATCCAGTAACATAACCCCTACACTACTGTACCCTGGATTATTAATCCAGTAACATAACCCCTACACGACTGTACCCTGGATTATTAATCCAGTAACATAACCCCTACACTACTGTACCCTGGATTATTAATCCAGTAACATAACCCCTACACTACTGTACCCTGGATTATTAATCCAGTAACATAACCCCTACACTACTGTACCCTGGATTATTAATCCAGTAACCTAACCCCTACACTACTGTACCCTGGATTATTAATCCAGTAACATAACCCCTACACTACTGTACCCTGGATTATTAATCCAGTAACATAACCTCTACACTACTGGACCCTGGATTATTAATCCAGTAACATAACCCCTACACTACTGTACCCTGGATTATTAATCCAGTAACATAACCCCTACACTACTGTACCCTGGATTATTAATCCAGTAACATAACCCCTACACGACTGTACCCTGGATTATTAATCCAGTAACATAACCCCTACACTACTGTACCCTGGATTATTAATCCAGTAACATAACCCCTACACAACTGTACCCTGGATTATTAATCCAGTAACATAACCCCTACACAACTGTACCCTGGATTATTAATCCAGTAACATAACCCCTACACTGCTGTACCCTGGATTATTAATCCAGTCACATAACCCCTACACTACTGTACCCTGGAATATAAATCCAGTAACATAACCCCTACACTACTGTACCCTGGATTACTAATCCAGTATCATAACCCCTACACTACTGTACCCTGGATTATTAATTCAGTAACATAACCTCTACACTACTGTACCCTGGAGTATTAATCCAGTAACATAACACCTACACTACTGTACCCTGGATTATTAATCCAGTAACATAACCCCTACACAACTGTGCCCTGTATTATTAATATAGTAACATAACCCCTACACTACTGTACCCTGGATTATTAATCCAGTAACATAACCCCTACACTACTGTACCCTGGATTATTAATCCAGTAACATAACCCCTACACTACTGTACCCTGGATTATTAATCCAGTAACATAACCCCTACACTACTGTACCCTGGATTATTAATCCAGTAACATAACCCCTACACTACTGTACCCTGGATTATTAATCCAGTAACCTAACCCCTACACTATTGTACCCTGGATTATTAATCCAGTAACATAACCCCTACACTACTGTACCCTGGATTATTAATCCAGTAACCTAACCCCTACACTACTGTACCCTGGATTATTAATGCAGTAACATAACCCCTACACTACTGTACCCTGGATTATTAATCCAGTAACATAACCTCTACACTACTGGACCCTGGATTATTAATCCAGTAACATAACCCCTACACTACTGTACCCTGGATTATTAATCCAGTAACATAACCCCTACACTACTGTACCCTGGATTATTAATCCAGTAACATAACCCCTACACGACTGTACCCTGGATTATTAATCCAGTAACATAACCCCTACACTACTGTACCCTGGATTATTAATCCAGTAACATAACCCCTACACTACTGTACCCTGGATTATTAATCCAGTAACATAACCCCTACACTACTGTACCCTGGATTATTAATCCAGTAACATAACCCCTACACTACTGTACCCTGGATTATTAATACAGTAACATAACCCCTACACTACTGTACCCTGGATTATTAATCCAGTAACATAACCCCTACACTACTGTACCCTGGATTACTAATCCAGTATCATAACCCCTACACTACTGTACCCTGGATTATTAATTCAGTAACATAACCTCTACACTACTGTACCCTGGAGTATTAATCCAGTAACATAACACCTACACTACTGTACCCTGGATTATTAATCCAGTAACATAACCCCTACACAACTGTACCCTGGATTATTAATCCAGTAACATAACCCCTACACTACTGTACCCTGGATTATTAATCCAGTAACCTAACCCCTACACTACTGTACCCGGGATTATTAATCCAGTAACATAACCCCTACACTACTGTACCCTGGATTATTAATCCAGTAACATAACCTCTACACTACTGGACCCTGGATTATTAATCCAGTAACATAACCCCTACACTACTGTACCCTGGATTATTAATCCAGTAACATAACCCCTACACTACTGTACCCTGGATTATTAATCCAGTAACATAACCCCTACACGGCTGTACCCTGGATTATTAATCCAGTAACATAACCCCTACACTACTGTACCCTGGATTATTAATCCAGTAACATAACCCCTACACTACTGTACCCTGGATTATTAATCCAGTAACATAACCCCTACACTACTGTACCCTGGATTATTAATCCAGTAACATAACCCCTACACTACTGTACCCTGGATTATTAACACAGTAACATAACCCCTACACTACTGTACCCTGGATTATTAATCCAGTAACATAACCCCTACACTACTGTACCCTGGATTACTAATCCAGTATCATAACCCCTACACTACTGTACCCTGGATTATTAATTCAGTAACATAACCTCTACACTACTGTACCCTGGAGTATTAATCCAGTAACATAACACCTACACTACTGTACCCTGGATTATTAATCCAGTAACATAACCCCTACACAACTGTGCCCTGTATTATTAATATAGTAACATAACCCCTACACTACTGTACCCTGGATTATTAATCCAGTAACATAACCCCTACACTACTGTACCCTGGATTATTAATCCAGTAACCTAACCCCTACACTACTGTACCCTGGATTATTAATCCAGTAACATAACCCCTATACTACTGTACCCTGGATTATTAATCCAGTAACCTAACCCCTACACTACTGTACCCTGGATTATTAATCCAGTAACATAACCCCTACACTACTGTACCCTGGATTATTAATCCAGTAACATAACCTCTACACTACTGGACCCTGGATTATTAATCCAGTAACATAACCCCTACACTACTGTACCCTGGATTATTAATCCAGTAACATAACCCCTACACTACTGTACCCTGGATTATTAATCCAGTAACATAACCCCTACACGACTGTACCCTGGATTATTAATCCAGTAACATAACCCCTACACTACTGTACCCTGGATTATTAATCCAGTAACATAACCCCTACACTACTGTACCCTGGATTATTAATCCAGTAACATAACCCCTACACTACTGTACCCTGGATTATTAATCCAGTAACATAACCCCTACACTACTGTACCCTGGATTATTAATACAGTAACATAACCCCTACACTACTGTACCCTGGATTATTAATCCAGTAACATAACCCCTACACTACTGTACCCTGGATTACTAATCCAGTATCATAACCCCTACACTACTGTACCCTGGATTATTAATTCAGTAACATAACCTCTACACTACTGTACCCTGGAGTATTAATCCAGTAACATAACACCTACACTACTGTACCCTGGATTATTAATCCAGTAACATAACCCCTACACAACTGTGCCCTGTATTATTAATATAGTAACATAACCCCTACACTACTGTACCCTGGATTATTAATCCAGTAACATAACCCCTACACTACTGTACCCTGGATTATTAATCCAGTAACATAACCTCTACACTACTGTAACCTGGATTATTAATCCAGTAACATAACACCTACACTACTGTACCCTGGATTATTAATCCAGTAACATAACCCCTACACAACTGTGCCCTGGATTATTAATCCAGTAACATAACCCCTACACTACTGTACCCTGGATTATTAATCCAGTAACATAACCCCTACACAACTGTACCCTGGATTATTAATCCAGTAACATAACCCCTACACTACTGTACCCTGGATTATTAATCCAGTAACATAACCCCTACACTACTGTACCCTGGATTATTAATCCAGTAACATAACCCCTACACAACTGTACCCTGGATTATTAATCCAGTAACATAACCCCTACACTACTGTACCCTGGATTATTAATCCAGTAACATAACCCCTACACTACTGTACCCTGGATTATTAATCCAGTAACATAACCCCTACACTACTGTACCCTGGATTATTAATCCAGTAACATAACCCCTACACTACTGTACCCTGGATTATTAATCCAGTCACATAACCCCTACACTACTGTACCCTGGATTATTAATCCAGTAACATAACCCCTACACTACTGTACCCTGGATTATTAACCCTGTAACATAACCCCTACACTACTGTACCCTGGATTATTAATCCAGTAACATAACCCCTACACTACTGTACCCTGGATTATTAATCCAGTAACATAACCCCTACACTACTGTACCCTGGATTATTAATCCAGTAACATAACCCCTACACTACTGTACCCTGGATTATTAATCCAGTAACATAACCCCTACACTACTGTACCCTGGATTATTAATCCAGTAACATAACCCCTACACTACTGTACCCTGGATTATTAATCCAGTAACATAACCCCTACACTACTGTACCCTGGATTATTAATCCAGTAACATAACCTCTACACTACTGTACCCTGGATTATTAATCCAGTAACATAACCCCTACACTACTGTACACTGGATTATTAATCCAGTAACATAACCCCTACACTACTGTACCCTGGATTATTAATCCAGTAACATAACCCCTTCACTACTGTACCCTGGATTATAAATCCAGTAACATAACCCCTACACTACTGTACCCTGGATTATTAATCCAGTAACATAACCCCTACACTACTGTACCCTGGATTATTAATACAGTAACATAACCCCTACACTACTGTACACTGGATTATTAATCCAGTAACATAACCCCTACACTACTGTACCCTGGATTATTAATCCAGTAACATAACCCCTACACTACTGTACACTGGATTATTAATCCAGTAACATAACCCCTACACTACTGTACCCTGGATTATTAATCCAGTAACATAACCCCTACACTACTGTACCCTGGATTATTAATACAGTAACATAACCCCTACACTACTGTACACTGGATTATTAATCCAGTAACATAACCCCTACACTACTGTACCCTGGATTATAAATCCAGTAACATAACCCCTACACTACTGTACCCTGGATTATTAATCCAGTAACATAACCCCTACACTACTGTACTCTGGATTATTAGTCCAGTAACATAACCCCTACTCTACTGTACCCTGGATTATTAATCCAGTAACATAACCCCTACACTACTGTACCCTGGATTATTAATCCAGTAACATAACCCCTACACTACTGTACCCTGTATTATTAATCCAGTAACATAACCCCTACACTACTGTACCCTGGATTATTAATCCAGTAACATAACCCCGACACTACTGTACCCTGGATTATAAATCCAGTAACATAACCCCTACACTACTGTACACTGGATTATTAGTCCAGTAACATAACCCCTACACTACTGTACCCTGGATTATAAATCCAGTAACATAACCCCTACACTACTGTACACTGGATTATTAGTCCAGTAACATAACCCCTACACTACTGTACACTGGATTATTAGTCCAGTAACATAACCCCTACACTACTGTACCCTGGATTATTAATCCAGTAACATAACCCCTACACTACTGTACCCTGGATTATTAATCCAGTAACATAACCCCTGCACTACTGTACCCTGGATTATTAATCCAGTAACATAGCCCCTACACTACTGTACCCTGGATTATTAATGCAGTAACATAACCCCAACACTACTGTACCCTGGATTATTAATCCAGTAACATAACCCCTGCACTCCTGTACCCTGGATTATTAATCCAGTAACATAACCCCTGCACTACTGTACCCTGGATTATTAACCCAGTAACATAACCCCTACACTACTGTACCCTGGATTATTAATCCAGTAACATAACCCCTGCACTACTGTACCCTGGATTATTAATCCAGTAACATAACCCCAACACTACTGTACCCTGGATTATTAATCCAGTAACATAACCCCTACACTACTGTACCCTGGATTATTAATCCAGTAACATAACCCCTACACTACTGTACCCTGGATTATTAATCCAGTAACATAACCCCTGCACTACTGTACCCTGGATTATTAATCCAGTAACATAACCCCTACACTACTGTACCCTGGATTATTAATCCAGTAACATAACCCCTACACTACTGTACCCTGGATTATTAATCCAGTAACATAACCCCTACACTACTGTACCCTGGATTATTAATCCAGTAACATAACCCCTACACTACTGTACCCTGGATTATTAATCCAGTAACATAACCCCTACACTACTGTACCCTGGAATATTAATCCAGTAACATAACCCCTACACTACTGTACCCTGGATTATTAATCCAGTAACATAACCCCTACACTACTGTACCCTGGATTATTAATCCAGTAACATAACCCCTACACTACTGTACCCTGTATTATTAATCCGGTAACATAACCCCTACACTACTGTACCCTGGATTATTAATCCAGTAACATAACCCCTACACTACTGTACCCTGGATTATTAATCCAGTAACATAACCCCTACACTACTGTACCCTGTATTATTAATCCGGTAACATAACCCCTACACTACTGTACCCTGGATTATTAATCCAGTAACATAACCCCTACACTACTGTACCCTGGATTATTAATCCAGTAACATAACCCCTACACTACTGTACCCTGGATTATTAATCCAGTAACATAACCCCTACACTACTGTACCCTGGATTATTAATCCGGTAACATAACCCCTACACTACTGTACCCTGGATTATTAATCCAGTAACATAACCCTACACTACTGTACCCTGGATTATTAATCCAGTAACATAACCCCTACACTACTGTACCCTGTATTATTAATCCGGTAACATAACCCCTACACTACTGTACCCTGTATTATTAATCCGGTAACATAACCCCTACACTACTGTACCCTGGATTATTAATCCAGTAACATAACCCCTACACTACTGTACCCTGTATTATTAATCCGGTAACATAACCCCTACACTACTGTACCCTGGATTATTAATCCAGTAACATAACCCCTACACTACTGTACCCTGGATTATTAATCCAGTAACATAACCCCTACACTACTGTACCCTGGATTATTAATCCAGTAACATAACCCCTACACTACTGTACCCTAGATTATTAATCCAGTAACATAACCCCTACACTACTGTACCCTGTATTATTAATCCGGTAACATAACCCCTACACTACTGTACCCTGGATTATTAATCCAGTAACATAACCCCTACACTACTGTACCCTGGATTATTAATCCAGTAACATAACCCCTACACTACTGTACCCTGGATTATTAATGCAGTAACATAACCCCTACACTACTGTCCCTGGATTATTAATCCAGTAACATAACCCCTACACTACTGTACCCTGGATTATTAATCCAGTAACATAACCCCTACACTACTGTACCCTGGATTATTAATCCAGTAACATAACCCCTACACTACTGTACCCTGTATTATTAATCCGGTAACATAACCCCTACACTACTGTACCCTGGATTATTAATCCAGTAACATAACCCCTACACTACTGTACCCTGTATTATTAATCCGGTAACATAACCCCTACACTACTGTACCCTGGATTATTAATCCGGTAACATAACCCCTACACTACTGTACCCTGGATTATTAATGCAGTAACATAACCCCTACACTACTGTACCCTGGATTATTAATCCAGTAACATAACCCCTACACTACTGTACCCTGGATTATTAATCCAGTAACATAACCCCTACACTACTGTACCCTGGATTATTAATGCAGTAACATAACCCCTACACTACTGTACCCTGGATTATTAATGCAGTAACATAACCCCTACACTACTGTACCCTAGATTATTAATCCAGTAACATAACCCCTACACTACTGTACCCTGTATTATTAATCCGGTAACATAACCCCTACACTACTGTACCCTGGATTATTAATCCAGTAACATAACCCCTACACTACTGTACCCTGGATTATTAATCCAGTAACATAACCCCTACACTACTGTACCCTGGATTATTAATCCAGTAACATAACCCCTACACTACTGTACCCTGGATTATTAATCCGGTAACATAACCCCTACACTACTGTACCCTGTATTATTAATCCGGTAACATAACCCCTACACTACTGTACCCTGGATTATTAATCCAGTAACATAACCCCTACACTACTGTACCCTGGATTATTAATCCAGTAACATAACCCCTACACTACTGTACCCTGGATTATTAATCCAGTAACATAACCCCTACACTACTGTACCCTGGATTATTAATCCAGTAACATAACCCCTACACTACTGTACCCTGGATTATTAATCCAGTAACCTAACCCCTACACTACTGTACCCTGGATTATTAATCCAGTAACATAACCCCTACACTACTGTACCCTGGATTATTAATCCAGTAACATAACCCCTACACTACTGTACCCTGGATTATTAATCCAGTAACATAACCCCTACACTACTGTACCCTGGATTATTAATCCAGTAACATAACCCCTACACTACTGTACCCTGGATTATTAATCCAGTAATATAACCCCTACACTACTGTACCCTGGATTATTAATCCAGTAACATAACCCCTACACTACTGTACCCTGGATTATTAATCCAGTAACATAACCCCTACACTACTGTACACTGGATCATTAATCCAGTAACATAACCCCTACACTACTGTACCCTGGATTATTAATCCAGTAACATAACCCCTACACTACTGTACCCTGGATTATTAATCCAGTAACATAACCCCTACACTACTGTACCCTGGATTATTAATCCAGTAACATAACCCCTACACTACTGTACCCTGGATTATTAATCCAGTAATATAACCCCTACACTACTGTACCCTGGATTATTAATCCAGTAACATAACCCCTACACTACTGTACCCTGGATTATTAATCCAGTAACATAACCCCTACACTACTGTACACTGGATCATTAATCCAGTAACATAACCCCTACACTACTGTACCCTGGATTATTAATCCAGTAACATAACCCCTACACTACTTTACCCTGGATTATTAATCCAGTAACATAACCCCTACACTACTGTACCCTGGATTATTAATCCAGTAACATAACCCCTACACTACTGTACCCTGGATTATTAATCCAGTAACATAGCCCCTACACTACTGTACCCTGGATTATTAATCCAGTAACATAACCCCTACACTACTGTACCCTGGATTATTAATCCAGTAACATAACCCCTACACTACAGTACCCTGGATTATTAATCCAGTAACATAACCCCTACACTACTGTACCCTGGATTATAAATCCAGTAACATAACCACTACACTACTGTACCCTGGATTATTAATCCAGTAACATAACCCCTACACTACAGTACCCTGGATTATTAATCCAGTAACATAACCCCTACACTACTGTACCCTGGATTATTAATCCAGTAACATAACCCCTACACTACAGTACCCTGGATTATTAATCCAGTAACATAACCCCTACACTACTGTACCCTGGATTATTAATCCAGTAACATAACCCCTACACTACTGTACCCTGGATTATTAATCCAGTAACATAACCCCTACACTACAGTACCCTGGATTATTAATCCAGTAACATAACCCCTACACTACTGTACCCTGGATTATAAATCCAGTAACATAACCCCTACACTACTGTACCCTGGATTATTAATCCAGTAACATAACCCCTACACTACAGTACCCTGGATTATTAATCCAGTAACATAACCCCTACACTACTGTACCCTGGATCATTAATCCAGTAACATAACCCCTACACTACTGTACCCTGGATTATTAATCCAGTAACATAACCCCTACACTACAGTACCCTGGATTATTAATCCAGTAACATAACCCCTACACTACAGTACCCTGGATTATTAATCCAGTAACATAACCCCTACACTACTGTACCCTGGATTATTAATCCAGTAACATAACCCCTACACTACTGTACCCTGGATTATTAATCCAGTAACATAACCCCTACACTACTGTACCCTGGATTATTAATCCAGTTACATGACCCCTACACTACTGTACCCTGGATTATTAATCCAGTAACATAACCCCTACACTACTGTACCCTGGATTATTAATCCAGTTACATGACCCCTACACTACTGTACCCTGGATTATTAATCCAGTAACATAACCCATACACTACTGTACCCTAGATTATTAATCCAGTTACATAACCCTTACACTACTGTACCCTGGATTATTAATCCAGTAACATAACCCCTACACTACTGTACCCTGGATTATTAATCCAGTTACATAACCCTTACACTACTGTACCCTGGATTATTAATCCAGTAACATAACCCCTACACTACTGTACCCTGGATTATTAATCCAGTTACATAACCCTTACACTACTGTACCCTGGATTATTAATCCAGTAACATTACCCCTGTGCTGGTGTTGAAGTTTGTGTTCTGTCGAACCCGCTGATGTCTCTCTCCCCACTCTCCCGGACAGTGATTGGTGACGATTTTTCACGTGGGGTCTCAGGAGGAGAGCGGAAACGGGCGAATATCGCTTGCGAGCTTCTCTCCGACCCAGCTGTCATGCTGTTGGATGTAAGTCTCTCCTCCCTCTTGCTTCCTGTAACCGCCCCCCCCCCCCATCCCTCTCCTTCTATCCCTGTCCCGCAATCTTCCCTTTCAACACTCTGTGTCTCCATCTCCCCCTCTCTCACCTGCCCCACTCCCCCACTTCCGATCTTTGATTTGAATTATTATTGTCACATGTAGTGGGATACAGTGAAAAGTATTGTTTCTTGCGCGCTATACAGACAAAGCATACCGTTCATAGAGTACAGAATGGAGAAGGAAAGGAAGGAGTGCAGAAATTTGTCATGTCAGCTCTGACTCTCACCAACTTTTACAGATGCACCATAGAAAGCATTCTTTCTGGTTGTATCACAGCTTGGTCTGGGCTCCTGCTCTGACCCAGACTGCAAGGAACTACAAAGGGTTGTGAATGTAGCCCAATCCATCACGCAAACCAGCCTCCCATCCATTGACTCTGTCTACACTTCCCGCTGCCTCGGGAAAAGCAGCCGGCATAATCAAGGACCCCACGCACCCCGGACATTCTCTCTTCCACCTTCTTCCATCGGGAAAAAGATACAAAAGTCTGAGGTCACGTACCAACCGACCTCACGGCAGCACAGTGGTTATCACTGCTGCTTCACAGCTCCAGGGACCTGGGTTCGATTCCCAGCTCGGGTCACTGTCTGTGTGGAGTTTGCACATTCTCCTCGTGTCTGCGTGGGTTTCCTCCGGCTGCTCCGGTTTCCTCCCACAGTCCAAAGATGTGCGGGTTAGGTTGATTGGCCATGCTAAAAATTGCCCCTTAGTGTCCTGAGATGCGTAGGTTAGAGGGATTAGCGGGTAAAATATGTCGGGATATGGGGGTAGGGCCTGGGTGGGATTGTGGTCGGTGCAGACTCGATGGGCCGAATGGCCTCTTTCTGTACTGTAGGGTTTCTATGATTTTATGACTCAAGAACAGCTTCTTCCCTGCTGCTGTCAGACTTTTGAATGGACCTACCTCGCATTAAGTTGATCTTTCTCTACACCCTAGCTGTGACTGTAACATTACATTCTGCACTCTCTCCTTTCCTTCTCTATGAACGGCATGCTTTGTCTGTACAGCGCGCAAGAAACAATACTTTTCACTGTATGTTAATATATGTGACAACAATAAATCAAATCAAAGAATGTAGTGTTACAGTCATAGCTAGGGTGTAGAGAAAGATCAGCTTAATGCGAGGTAGGTCCATTCAAAAGTCTGACAGCAGCAGGGAAGAAGCCGTTCTTGAGTCGGTTGGTCCGTGACCTCAGACTTTTGTATCTTTTTCCCGACGGAAGGCGGTGGAAGAGAGAATGTCCGGGGTGTGTGGGGTCCTTGGTTATGCTGCCTGCTTTTCCCGAGGCAGTGGGGAGTGTAAACGGATGCCCTCTCTCTCTCTGAGGAAGAGAATTCCACACACTCCATCTTCACGGGGAAGAGATTCCTTCCTCATCTCCGGAGTCACTGGGAAATCCTCATTCTCAAACTGTGCCCCTCTCCCCCTCATCCTAGACCACTCCCGCACCCCGAAAACATTCTCTTAGCACCCACCATACCGAGCAGCCTCACCCCTCCAGGATTTGATGCATTCCAATAAGAATGACTCGCAATCTTCTGAACTCCAACAACAGGCCCCAACACTGCTCAACCTCTCGTGGGGAGGCGATGGTCCAGTGGGATTATCGCTAGACTATTAATCCAAAAACTCAGCTGATGTTCTGGGGGACCCGGGTTCGAATCCCGCCGCGGCAGATGGTGGAATTTGAATTCAATAAAAAAATATCTGGAATTAAGAATCTACTGATGACCCATTGTCGGAAAAACCCATCTGGTTCCCTTGAGGGAAGGAAATCTGCCGTCCTTACCCGGTCTGGCCTACATGTGACTCCAGCAATGTGGTTGACTCTCAACTACCCTCGGGCAACTAGGGATGGGCAATAAATGCTGGCCCAGCCAGCGACGCCCGTGTCCCACTCCTTTGTCCCATGAGTCAGCCCAGTTATCCTCCTCTGCACTGTTGCCAACGCAACTATACATATTTCTTTCAAATAAGGAGACCAAAACAGGATACAGTGTTCCAGATGCTTTGGGACATTGCCCTGTAATGTTGGAACAAGACTTTGTCACTTTCATGTTCCACCCCACTTTGTAATAAAGACCATTTGCCTTCCTGATGACGAGCCATACTTGCACACCATGTTTTCCTGAATTGTGTACCAGGACGCCCAGATCCCTCTGTAGCTCCGAAATCTGCTATCTCTCCCCAATCAATTAGTACACTGCCTTCTCCTTCCAAAGTGGACATCCTCACATTTTTCCCACATTGTACTCTGTCTTCCCAAACCTTTTGGTTTCCTCACTGTTCCCCGGGGTTCAGTACCCTGCACAGACATAGAAACATAGAAAAACTACAGCACAAAACAGACCCTTCGGCCCCACAAGTTGTGCCGAACATATCCCTACCTTTTAGGCCGACCTATAACCCTCCATCCTATTAAGTCCCATGTACTCATCCAGGAGTCTCTTAAAAGACCCGATTGAGTTTGCCTCCACTGACAGCAGCCGATTCCACTCGCCCACCACCCTCTGTGTGAAAAACTTACCCCTAACATTTCCCCAGTACCTACCCCCCAGCACCTTAAACCTGTGTCCTCTCGTAGCAGACATTTCCACCCTGGGAAAAAGCCTCTGAGAGTCCACCCGATCTATGCCTCTCAACATCTTATATACCTCTATTAGATCTCCTCTCATCCGACGTCTCTCCAAGGAGAAAAGACCGAGCTCCCTCAGCCTATCCTCATAAGGCATGCCACTCAATCCAGGCAACATTCTTGTAAATCTCCTCTGCACCTTTCAATCATTTCCCCATCCTTCCTGTAATGAGGTGACCAGAACTGAGCACAGTACTCCAAGTGGGGTCCGACGAGGGTCTTATACAGCTGCATCATTATCCCCGGACTCCTAAACTCAATCCCTCAATTGATAAAGGCCAGCACACCATACGCCTTCTTAACCACCTCCTCCACCTGCGGGGCCGATTTTAGAGTCCTATGGACCCGGACCCCAAGGTCCTTCTGATCCTCTACCGTACTAAGAGTCTTTCCCTTTATATTGTACTTCTTCATCCCATTTGACCTGCCAAAATGGACCACGACGCATTTATCTGGGTTGAAGTCCATCTGCCACTTCTCCGCCCAGTCTTGCATCCTATCTATGTCCCTCTGTAACTTCTGACATCCCTCCAGACTATCCACAACCCCACCAACCTTCGTGTCGTCGGCAAACTTACCAACCCATCCCTCCACTTCCTCATCCAGGTCATTTATGAAAATGACAAACAGCAAGGGTCCCAGAACAGATCCCTGGGGCACACCACTGGTGACCGACCTCCATTTAGAAAGAGGCCCATCTACAACCACTCTCTGCCTCCTTTGGGCAAGCCAGTTCTGGATCCACCGGGCAGCAGCCCCGTGGATCCCGTGCCCTCTCACTTTATCTAGAAGCCTTGCATGGGGGACCTTAGAACATAGAACATTACAGCGCAGAACAGGCCCTTCGGCCCACGATGTTGCACCGACCAGTTAAAAAAAAAACTGTGACCCTCCAACCTAAACCAATTTCTTTTCGTCCATGAACCTATCTACGGATCTCTTAAACGCCCCCAAACTAGGCGCATTTACAACTGATGCTGGCAGGGCATTCCAATCCCTCACCACCCTCTGGGTAAAGAACCTACCCCTGACATCGGTTCTATAACTACCCCCCCTCAATTTAAAGCCATGCCCCCTCGTGCTGGATTTCTCCATCAGAGGAAAAAGGCTATCACTATCCACCCTATCTAAACCTCTAATCATCTTATATGTTTCAATAAGATCCCCTCTTAGCCGCCGCCTTTCCAGCGAAAACAATCCCAAATCCCTCAGCCTCTCCTCATAGGATCTCCCCTCCATACCAGGCAACATCCTGGTAAACCTCCTCTGCACCCTCTCCAAAGCCTCCACATCCTTCCTGTAATGTGGGGACCAGAACTGCACACAGTACTCCAAGTGCGGCCGCACCAGAGTTGTGTACAGTTGCAACATAACGCTACGACTCCTAAATTCAATCCCCCTACCAATAAACGCCAAGACACCATATGCCTTCTTAACAACCTTATCTACTTGATTCCCAACTTTCAGGGATCTATGCACACATACACCTAGATCCCTCTGCTCCTCCACACTATTCAAAGTCCTCCCGTTAGCCCTATACTCAACACATCTGTTATTCCTACCAAAGTGAATTACCTCACACTTCTCCGCATTAAACTCCATCCGCCACCTCTCGGCCCAACTTTGCAACCTGTCTAAGTCTTCCTGCAAACTACGACACCCTTCCTCACTGTCTACCACACCACCGACTTTGGTGTCATCAGCAAATTTGCTAATCCACCCAACTATACCCTCATCCAGATCATTAATAAATATTACAAACAGCAGTGGCCCCAAAACAGATCCCTGAGGTACACCACTTGTAACCGCACTCCATGATGAATATTTACTATCAACCACCACCCTCTGTTTCCTATCCGCTAGCCAATTCCTGATCCAATTTCCTAGATCACCCCCAATCCCATACATCTGCATTTTCTGCAGAAGCCTACCTTATCGAACGCCTTGCTAAAATCCATATAAACCACATCTACCGCTTTCCCTTCGTCAATGTGTTGAGTCACATTTTCGAAGAACTCCACCAGACCCTCAACTGTCCTTCCAGGGCCAGTGCACGACAGAAGCAGTATAATGTGGATAAATGTGAGGTTATCCACTTTTGTAGCAATAATAGGAAGACAGATTATCTGAATGGCTACAGCTTGAGTAAGGGGAGTGTGCAACAAGACCTGGGTGTCCTCGTGCATCAGTCGCTGAGAGGAAGCGCGCAGGTACAGCAGGCAGTAAAGAAGGTGAATGGTATGTTGGCCTTCATAGCGAGAGGATTTGAGTATCGGGATAGGGATGTTTCGCTGCAATCGATGTGGAGATGCCGGCATTCGACTGGGGTGAACACAGTAAGAGTTTTAACAACACCGGGTTAAAGTCCAACAGGTTTATTTGGTAGCAAATACCATTCGCTTTCGGAGCGCTGCTCCTTCGTCAGATGGAGTGGAAATCTGCTCTCAAACAGGGCACAGAGACACAAAATCAAGTTACAGAATACTGAGTAGAATGCGAATCTCTACAACCAACCAGGTCTTAAAGATACAGACAATGTGGGTGGAGGGAGCATTAAGCACAGGTTAAAGAGATGTGTATTGTCTCCAGACAGAACAGCCAGTGAGATTCTGCAAGTCCAGGAGGCAAGTTGTGGGGGTTACAGATAGTGTGACATGAACCCAAGATCCCGGTTGAGGCCGTCCTCATGTGTGCGGAACTTGGCTATCAGTCTCTGCTCAGCGACTCTGCGCTGTCGTGTGTCGTGAAGGCCGCCTTGGAGAACGCTTACCCGGAGATCAGAGGCTGAATGCCCGTGACCGCTGAAGTGTTCCCCAACAGGAAGAGAACAGTCTTGCCTGGTGATTGTCGAGCGGTGTTCATTGCCCCCGGTACCACAGTAGAAAACAGCACCACTGCAGGGAAGTCCATTGTCAACTTGTCCGACTACACACTTCAACCAGATGAAATCGAAGTTCTCAGCCGAGGGCTCAATTTTTGCCCCACCACCAAAATGGACCCCATCAGTCTCGCAGCCGACACAGAGGAATTCATCAGGTGAATGAGGCTGCGGGAGTTCTTCCACAAACCCCAAGAGGCCAACAGCGAACACAATGAGACAGCCAATGAACCAGAACAGCCAACAGAGTGATCCACAGTGCATCCGAAGAGGAAAGAGTCGAATTGGACTCCTCTGGAAGGCCGCTGCCCTCGACTTGACATGTATGCCCAAGCCATCAGGAGGTGCGTCAATGCCAGATTCATCAGCCGCACTCACAAGACAGCACCGAATATCATCCAAGCACAACGCAACGCCATCCACGCTCTCAAGACCAACCGCAACATTGTCATCAAACCAGCAGACAAAGGAGGGGCCATCGTCATACTGAACAGAACAGATTACTGCAAAGAAGTGTACCGACAACTGAACAACGAGGAACACTACAGACAGTTACCTGCAGATCCGACCAAAGAACACACCCGTCAACTCAACACTCTGATCAAGACCTTTGATCCGGACCTTCAGAGCACCCTCCGTGCTCTCATCCCACGTACTCCCCGCGTTGGAGATCTCTACTGCCTCCCGAAGATACACAAGGCAAACACACCCGGCCGTCCCATCGTATCGGGCAATGGGACCCTGTGTGAGAACCTCTCCGGCTATGTCGAGGGCATCCTGAAACCCATTGTACAAAGAACCCCCAGCTTTTGTCGCGACACGACGGACTTCCTACAGAAACTCGGCACACATGGAGCAGTTGAACCAGGAGCACTCCTCGTCACAATGGATGTCTCGGCACTCTACACCAGCATCCCCCATGACGATGGCATTGCTGCAACGGCCTCAGTACTCAACGCCGACAACTGCCAGTTTCCAGATGCAATTTTACAACTCATCCACTTCATCCTGGACCACAATGTCTTCATCTTCAACAACCAGTTCTTCATCCAGACACACGGAACAGCCATGGGGACCAAATTCGCACCTCAATATGCCAACATCTTCATGCACAGGTTCGAACAAGACTTCTTCACCGCACAGGACCTTCAACCGATGCTATACACTAGATACATCGATGACATTTTCTTCCTTTGCACTCATGGTGAACAATCGCTGAAACAACTCTATGATAACACCAACAAGTTCCATCCCACCATCAGACTCACCATGGACTACTCTCCGGAATCGGTTGCATTCTTGGACACACGCATCTCCATCAAGGATGGTCACCTCAGCACCTCACTGTACCGCAAGCCCACGGATAACCTCACGATGCTCCACTTCTCCAGCTTCCACCCTAAACACGTTAAAGAAGCCATCCCCTACGGACAACCCTCCGAATACACAGGATCTGCTCGGATGAGGAGGATCGCAACAGACACCTCCAGACACTGAAAGATGCCCTCATAAGAACAGGATATGGCGCTCAACTCATCGATCAACAGTTCCGACGCGCCACAGCGAAAGACCGCACCGACCTCCTCAGAAGACAAACACAGGACACGGTGGACAGAGTACCCTTCGTCGTCCAGTACTTCCCCGGAGCGGAGAAGCTACGGCATCTCCTCCGGAGCCTTCAACATGTCATTGATGAAGACGAACATCTCGCCAAGGCCATCCCCACACCCCCACTTCTTGCCTTCAAACAACCGCACAACCTCAAACAGACCATTGTCCGCAGCAAACTACCCAGCCTTCAGGAGAACAGTGACCACGACACCACACAACCCTGCCACAGCAACCTCTGCAAGACGTGCCGGATCATCGACACGGATGCCATCATCTCACGTGAGAACACCATCTACCAGGTACACGGTACCTACTCTTGCAACTCGACCAACGTTGTCTACCTGATACGCTGCAGGCAAGGATGTCCCGAGGCATGGTACATTGGGGAAACTATGCAGACGCTACGACAACGGATGAATGAACACCGCTCGACAATCACCAGGCAAGACTGTTCTCTTCCTGTGGGGGAGCACTTCAGTAGTCACGGGCATTCAGCCTCTGATCTTCGGGTAAGCGTTCTCCAAGACGGCCTTCACGACACACGACAGCGCAGAGTCGCTGAGCAGAAACTGATAGCCAAGTTCCACACACATGAGGACGGCCTAAACCGGGATGTTGGGTTCATGTCACACTATCAGTAATCCCCACAGCCTGCCTCCTGGACTTGCAGAATCTCACTGGCTGTCCTGTCTGGAGACAATACACATCTCTTTAACCTGTGCTTAATGCTCCCTCCACTCACATTGTCTGTATCTTTAAGATCTGGTTGGCTGTAGAGATTCACATTCTAATCAGTATTCTGTAACTTGATTTTGTGTCTCTGTGCCCTGTTTGAGAGCAGATTTCCACTCCATCTGACGAAGGAGCAGCGCTCTGAAAGCTAATGGTATTTGCTACCAAATAAACCTGTTGGACTTTAACCTGGTGTTGTTAAAACTCTTACTGTTGCTGCAATTGTACAGGGTGTTGGTGAGGCCACACCTGGAGTATTGTGCGCAGTTTTGGTCTCCTTAGGAGGGAGGAAGGATGTTCTTGCTATAGAGGGAGCACAGGAAATAAAGTTTATTTATTAGTGTCACAAGTAGGCTTGCATTAATGTTGCAATGAAGTTATTGTGAAATTCCCTTAGTCCCCACACTCTGGCGCCTGTTCGGTTCAATGCACCTAATCAGCACATCTTTTGGACTGTGGGAGGAAACCGGAGCACCCGGAGGAAACCCACGCAGACACGGGGAGAACGTGCAGACTCCGCACAGACAGTGACCCAAGCCGGGAATCGAACCCGGGTCCCTGGTGCTGTGAGGCAGCAGCGCTAACCACCGTGCCACTGGATGGCAGGTCTGTCGTATGAGGAGAGACTAAGTGGGTTAGGATTATATTCACTGGAGTTTAGAAGAGTGAGAGGGGATCTCATAGAAACTTATAAAATTCTAACAGGATTAGACAGGGTAGATTCAGAAAGAATGTTCCCGATGGTGGGGGGAGTCCAGAACTAGGGGTCAGAGTTTGAGGATAAGGGGGTAAACCTTTTAGGACTGAGGTGAGGAGAAATTTCTTCACCCAGAGGGTGGTGAATGTGTGGAATTCACTCCCACAGAAAGTAGTTGAGGCCAAAACGTTGTGTGAGATTTCAGGAAGAAATTAGATATCACTCTTGGGGCGAAAGGGATCGAGGGATATGGGGGGAAGGGAGGGAATCAGGATATTGAATTTGATGATCAGCCATGATCAGAATGAATGGTGGGGCAGGCAGGAAGGGCCGAATGGCCTCCTCCTGCTTCTATGTTGGTGTTATCAGTGAATTCTGTCCCTCTATCAGGTCATTGGTTTAGGTTGTGAACAGCTGAGGCCCTGACTCGGGTTCCTGTGCTCCATCACTGGTTGTCCCATGTCAACCCTAAAAAGACCCATTTGTCCCGGCTCTCTGCTTCCCGCTGGCGATCCAATCCTGAACCCATGCTACCCAACATCTGGTGATCTTAATTGTGTGGAGACACATGAGCAAGAGTAGGCCACTCTGCCCCTCGTGCCTGCTAACCCACTCAATAAGATTGCAGCTGATCTGATAGTGACCCTTGACCCCCACATCCCTGCCGACCCCGGATAACCTTTCACCCCCTTGTTATTCAAGAATCTATCTCACTCTGCCTTGGAAATATTCGCAGGTTCTGCTCCTTTAGAGGAAGAAAGTTCCAGAGACTTCCCACCCGCTGAGAGAAAACATTTCTCCCCCTCTCCGTCTGAAATGGGCGCCCCTTATTGTTAAACAGTGACACCCCCTACCCCGCCCCCCCTCGTCTCAAACCTCCCAGAAGGGGAAACATCCTCTCCACATCCACCCTGTCACTACCCATCAGGATCTGACAGGATTCGATTGTGGGTTTCCTCCGGGTGCTCCTTCCACTGTCCAAAGATGTGCACATTAAGTGAATTGGCCATGCCAAATTGTCCCTCAGTTTTAGGGGATTAGCAGGGTAAATATGTGGGGTTACGGATGGTGCTTTGGTGGGATTGTTGCTGGTGCAGCCTCTCTGGGCTGAATGGCCTCCTTCTGCATTGTGGGATTCTGTGACCAAGTCGCCTTTGAAACTCCAGCAGATACAAGACCAGAATGTGCAAACATTCCATTATATCCTTCAATGTGGCGCTCGATCTCACCCCCCCCGCCCCGTCCTTCCACTCTCCGTCCCTCACGGTCTCCTGCCTGCTCCGGTTCCCCTTCCTCCTCCTCCCGTATCTCTACGGTGATGCTTCCCATCCCCTCCATTGCGGCAAAGACTCTCTCCACCCGGAATGTCAGAGGGGAGGCTGATACTTCTCGATGTTCTCCATGACAGGAACCCACCTCCGGCCTGGACTCCAGCACAGCCTACAGTCTGTGTTCTACCCTCAAGAGTTACGTGGAAAAGCATCGCAAGACGGTGGTTTCATCCATTCACCAGCCCTCCTCCCAGATTTACCACATGTTTGACAAACTACTCCTCATGAGCGATGGAGAGGTGCGTATGTCTGAAACAATAAAAACCGTGTCCCCGTCAAACACTCCCAGGACAGGGACAGGACGGGGTCAGATACAGAGTAAAGCTCCCTCTACACTGTCCCCATCAAACACTCCCAGGACAGGGACAGCACGGGGTCAGATACAGAGTAAAGCTCCCTCTACACTGTCCCCGTCAAACACTCCCAGGACAGGTACAGCGCAGGGTTAGATACAGAGTAAAGCTCCCTCTACACTGTCCCCATCAAACACTCCCAGGACAGGTACAGCGCGGGGTTAGATACAGAGTAAAGCTCCCTCTACACTGTCCCCCATCAAACACTCCCAGGACAGGTACAGCACGGGGCTAGATACAGAGTAAAGCTCCCTCTACACTGTCCCCCATCAAACACTCCCAGGACAGGTACAGCACGGGGTTAGATACAGAGTAAAGCTCCCTCTACACTGACCCCATCAAACACTCCCAGGACAGGTACAGCACGGGGTTAGATACAGAGTAAAGCTCCCTCTACACTGTCCCTATCAAACACTCCCAGGGCAGGTACAGCACGGGGTTAGATACAGAGTAAAGCTCCCTCTACACTGTCCCCATCAAACACTCCCAGGACAGGTACAGCACGGGGTTAGATACAGAGTAAAGCTCCCTCTATACTGTCCCCATCAAACACTCCCAGGACAGGTACAGCACGGGGTTAGATACAGAGTAAAGCTCCCGCTACACTGTCCCCCATCAAACACTCCCAGGACAGGTACAGCACAGGGTTAGATACAGAGTAAAGCTCCCTCTACACTGTCCCCCATCAAACACTCCCAGGACAGGTACAGCACGGGGTTAGATACAGAGTAAAGCTCCCTCTACACTGTCCCCCATCAAACACTCCCAGGACAGGTACAGCACGGGGTTAGATACAGAGTAAAGCTCTCTCTGCACTGTCCCCATCAAACACTCCCAGGACAGGTACAGCACGGGGTTAGATACAGAGTAAAGCTCCCTCTACACTGTCCCCATCAAACACTGTAAGATGTTTAACAACACCAGGTTAAAGTCCAACAGGTTTATTTGGTAGCAAAAGCCACACAAGCTTTCGAGCCTCGAAAGCTTGTGTGGCTTTTGCTACCAAATAAACCTGTTGGACTTTAACCTGGTGTTGTTAAACTTCTTACTGTGTTTACCCCAGTCCAACGCCGGCATCTCCACATCATGCCCATCAAACACTCCCAGGACAGGTACAGCACGGGGTTAGATACAGAGTAAAGCTCCCTCGACACTGTCCCCCATCAAACACTCCCAGGACAGGTACAGCACGGGGTTAGATACAGAGTAAAGCTCCCTCGACACTGTCCCCATCAAACACTCCCAGGACAGGTACAGCACGGGGTTAGATACAGAGTAAAGCTCCCTCTACACTGTCCCCATCAAACACACCCAGGACAGGTACAGCACGGGATAAGATACAGAGTAAAGCTCCCTCTACACTGTCCCCATCAAACACTCCCAGGACAGGTACAGCACGGGGTTAGATACAGAGTAAAGCTCCCTCTTCACTGTCCCCATCAAACACTCCCAGGACAGGTACAGCACGGGGTTAGATACAGAGTAAAGCTCCCTCTACACTGTCCCCCATCAAACACTCCCAGGACAGGTACAGCACGGGGTTAGATACAGAGTAAAGCTCCCTCTGCACTGTCCCCATCAAACACTCCCAGGACAGGTACAGCACGGGGTTCAATACAGAGTAAAGCTCCCTCGACACTGTCCCCATCAAACACTCTCAGGACAGGTACAGCACGGGGTTAGATACAGAGTAAAGCTCCCTCTACACTGTCCCCATCAAACACTCCCAGGACAGGTACAGCACGGGGTTAGATACAGAGTAAAGCTCCCTCTACACTGTCCCCATCAAACACTCCCAGGACAGGTACAGCACGGGGTTAGATACAGAGTAAAGCTCCCTCTACACTGTCCCCATCAAACACTCCCAGGACAGGTACAGCACGGGGTTAGATACAGAGTAAAGCTCCCTCTACACTGTCCCCCATCAAACACTCCCAGGACAGGGACAGCACGGGGTTAGATACAGAGTAAAGCTCCCTCTACACTGTCCCCATCAAACACTCCCAGGACAGATACAGCATGGGTTAGATACAGAGTAACGCTCCCTCTACACTGTCCCCATCAAACAGTCCCAGGACAGGTACAGCACGGGGTTAGATACAGAGTAAAGCTCCCTCTACACTGTCCCCATCAAACACTCCCAGGACAGGTACAGGACGGGGTTAGATACAGAGTAAAGCTCCCTCTACACTGTCCCCATCAAACACTCCCAGGACAGGTACAGCACGGGGTTAGATACAGAGTAAAGCTCCCTCTACACTGTCCCCATCATGCACTCCCAGGACAGGTACAGCACGGGGTTAGATACAGAGTAAAGCTCCCTCTACACTGCCCCCATCAAACACTCCCAGGACAGGTACAGCACAGGGTTAGATACAGAGTAAAGCTCCCTCTACACTGTCCCCCATCAAACACTCCCAGGACAGGTACAGCACGGGGTTAGATACAGAGTAAAGCTCCCTCCGCACTGTCCCCCATCAAACACTCCCAGGACAGGTACAGCACGGGGATAGATACAGAGTAAAGCTCCCTCTACACTGTCCCCCATCAAACACTCCCAGGACAGGTACAGCACGGGGTTAGATACAGAGAGTACGAGCTGTTGTTTCTAATTGTTTATTGGTGTGTAGATTGCGTACTATGGACCATCATCTGAAATTCTGGAATTCTTTGCCTCCGTTGGCCTCCACTGCACTCCTCACTACAACCCTGCTGACTTTATTTGTGAGTATGTCATTGTTGTGACTCGTCCTGACTTGTTTCCAGGTGTTCACACCCAGATAGAATTCCCACACCTGCCTGAGCAATCACAACTCTCTCCAAAAAAACACACACACTTCATTTGCCTGGAATGTGCATTGCTAAAGGGTGGAACAGCCCCTTCTCCAGCCTGTTACACAGGAACAGGAGGAGGCCATTCAGCCCCTTCTCCAGCCTGTTACACAGGAACAGGAGGAGGCCCCATTCAGCCCCTTCTCCAGCCTGTTACACAGGAACAGGAGGAGGCCCCATTCAGCCCCTTCTCCAGCCTGTTACACAGGAACAGGAGGCCCCATTCAGCCCCTTCTCCAGCCTGTTACACAGGAACAGGAGGAGGTCCCATTCAGCCCCTTCTCCAGCCTGTTACACAGGAACAGGAGGAGGCCCCATTCAGCCCCTTCTCCAGCCTGTTACACAGGAACAGGAGGAGGCCCCATTCAGCCCCTTCTCCAGCCTGTTACACAGGAACAGGAGGAGGCCCCATTCAGCCCCTTCTCCAGCCTGTTACACAGGAACAGGAGGAGGCCATTCAGCCCCTTCTCCAGCCTGTTACACAGGAACAGCAGGCCCCATTCAGCCCCTTCTCCAGCCTGTTACACAGGAACAGGAGGAGGCCCCATTCAGCCCCTTCTCCAGCCTGTTACACAGGAACAGGAGGAGGCCCCATTCAGCCCCTTCTCCAGCCTGTTACACAGGAACAGGAGGAGGCCATTCAGCCCCTTCTCCAGCCTGTTACACAGGAACAGGAGGAGGCCCCATTCAGCCCCTTCTCCAGCCTGTTACACAGGAACAGGAGGAGGCTCCAGCCCCTCAAAGCTATTCCACCATTCATGTTCTGATCTGTGTTCTAACTCCGTTTACCCGCCTTCTCCCCGTGTCCCTGGGTACCTTTTGGATCAGAAAACCCCCTCACTCTGAGGTGGAACATTAACAACCGATCCAGCTTCCATTGCTGTCTGTGGGAGAGAGTTTCCAAACTGCTCCCTCCCTTTGTGTGGAGATGTTTTCCCAACTTCCCTTCGGGAAGGACTGCCTCCGATTTTCAGACTCTGTCTCTGGAGGAAGTAAACACAGGGTGAGGGAGACAAATGGATATAAAGTTGGCTTCTTGACAGAATGTGGAGATGCCGGCGTTGGACTGGGGTAAACACAGTAAGAGTCTTAACAACACCAGGTTAAAGTCCAACAGGTTTACTTGGTAGCAAATACCATTAGTTTCGGAGCGCTAATGGTATTTGCTACCAAGTAAACCTGTTGGACTTTAACCTGGTGTTGTTAAGACTCTTACTGTGTTTACCCCAGTCCAACGCCGGCATCTCCACATCTGGAGGAGGTTACAGAGATAGGGAGGGGTGTAGGGGCTGGAGGGGGTTACAGAGATAGGGAGGGGTGTAGGGGCTGGAGGGGGTTACAGAGATAGGGAGGGGTGTAGGGGCTGGAGGAGGTTACAGAGATAGGGAGGGTTGTAGAGGGCTGGAGGAAGTTACAGAGATAGGGAGGGATGTAGGGGCTGGAGGATGTTACAGAGATAGGGAGGGGTGTAGGGGCTGGAGGATGTTACAGAGATAGGGAGAGGTGTAGGGGCTGGAGGATGTTACAGAGATAGGGAGGGGTGTAGGGGCTGGAGGGGGTTACAGAGATAGGGAGGGGTGTAGGGGCTGGAGGAGGTTACAGAGATAGGGAGGGTTGTAGAGGGCTGGAGGAAGTTACAGAGATAGTGAGGGATGTAGGGGCTGGAGGATGTTACAGAGATAGGGAGGAGTGTAGGGGCTGGAGGATGTTACAGAGATAGGGAGAGGAATAGGGGCTGGAGGATGTTACAGAGATAGGGAGGGGTGTAGGGGCTGGAGGAGGTTACAGAAATAGGGAGGGGTGTAGGTGCTGGAGGAGGTTACAGAGATAGGGAGGGTTGTAGAGGGCTGGAGGAGGTTACAGAGATAGGGAGGGGTGTATGAGGCTACAGAGATAGGGAGGGGTGTAGGGGCTAGAGGATGTTACAGAGATAGGGAGGGGTGTAGGGGCTGGAGGTGGTTACAGAGATAGGGAGGGGTGTAGAGGGCTGGAGGTGGTTACAGAAATAGGGAGGGGTGTAGGTGCTGGAGGAGGTTACAGAGATAGGGAGGGTTGTAGAGGGCTGGAGGAAGTTACAGAGATAGGGAGGGATGTAGGGGCTGGAGGATGTTACAGAGATAGGGAGGGGTGTAGGGGCTGGAGGATGTTACAGAGATAGGGAGAGGTGTAGGGGCTGGAGGATGTTACAGAGATAGGGAGGGGTGTAGGGGCTGGAGGGGGTTACAGAGATAGGGAGGGGTGTAGGGGCTGGAGGAGGTTACAGAGATAGGGAGGGTTGTAGAGGTCTGGAGGAAGTTACAGAGATAGTGAGGGATGTAGGGGCTGGAGGATGTTACAGAGATAGGGAGGAGTGTAGGGGCTGGAGGATGTTACAGAGATAGGGAGAGGAATAGGGGCTGGAGGATGTTACAGAGATAGGGAGGGGTGTAGGGGCTGGAGGAGGTTACAGAAATAGGGAGGGGTGTAGGTGCTGGAGGAGGTTACAGAGATAGGGAGGGTTGTAGAGGGCTGGAGGAGGTTACAGAGATAGGGAGGGGTGTATGAGGCTACAGAGATAGGGAGGGGTGTAGGGGCTAGAGGATGTTACAGAGATAGGGAGGGGTGTAGGGGCTGGAGGTGGTTACAGAGATAGGGAGGGGTGTAGAGGGCTGGAGGTGGTTACAGAAATAGGGAGGGGTGTAGGTGCTGGAGGAGGTTACAGAGATAGGGAGGGTTGTAGAGGGCTGGAGGAGGTTACAGAGATAGGGAGGGATGTAGGGGCTGGAGGATGTTACAGAGATAGGGAGGGGTGTAGGGGCTGGAGGATGTTACAGAGATAGGGAGAGGTGTAGGGGCTGGAGGATGTTACAGAGATAGGGAGGGGTGTAGGGGCTGGAGGTGGTTACAGAAATAGGGAGGGGTGTAGGTGCTGGAGGAGGTTACAGAGATAGGGAGGGTTGTAGAGGGCTGGAGGAGGTTACAGAGATAGGGAGGGGTGTATGAGGCTACAGAGATAGGGAGGGGTGTAGGGGCTGGAGGATGTTACAGAGATAGGGAGGGGTGTAGGGGCTGGAGGTGGTTACAGAAATAGGGAGGGGTGTAGGGGCTGGAGGAGGTTACAGAGATAGGGAGGGGTGTAGAGGGCTGGAGGAGGTTACAGAGATAGGGAGGGGTGTAGGGGCTGGAGGAGGTTACAGAGATAGGGAGGGTTGTAGAGGGCTGGAGGAGGTTACAGAGATAGGGAGGGGTGTAGGGGCTGGAGGTGGTTACAGAAATAGGGAGGGGTGTAGAGGGCTGGAGGAGGTTACAGAGATAGGGAGGGGTGTAGGGGCTGGAGGAGGTTACAGAGATAGGGAGGGTTGTAGAGGGCTGGAGGAGGTTACAGAGATAGGGAGGGGTGTAGGGGCTGGAGGTGGTTACAGAAATAGGGAGGGGTGTAGGGGCTGGAGGAGGTTACAGAGATAGGGAGGGGTGTAGAGGGCTGGAGGAGGTTACAGAGATAGGGAGGGGTGTAGGGGCTGGAGGAGGTTACAGAGATAGGGAGGGTTGTAGAGGGCTGGAGGAGGTTACAGAGATAGGGAGGGATGTAGGGGCTGGAGGATGTTACAGAGATAGGGAGGGGTGTAGGGGCTGGAGGATGTTACAGAGATAGGGAGAGGTGTAGGGGCTGGAGGATGTTACAGAGATAGGGAGGGGTGTAGGGGCTGGAGGTGGTTACAGAAATAGGGAGGGGTGTAGGTGCTATAGGAGGTTACAGAGATAGGGAGGGTTGTAGAGGGCTGGAGGAGGTTACAGAGATAGGGAGGGGTGTATGAGGCTACAGAGATAGGGAGGGGTGTAGGGGCTGGAGGATGTTACAGAGATAGGGAGGGGTGTAGGGGCTGGAGGTGGTTACAGAAATAGGGAGGGGTGTAGGGGCTGGAGGAGGTTACAGAGATAGGGAGGGGTGTAGAGGGCTGGAGGAGGTTACAGAGATAGGGAGGGGTGTAGGGGCTGGAGGAGGTTACAGAGATAGGGAGGGTTGTAGAGGGCTGGAGGAGGTTACAGAGATAGGGAGGGTTGTAGGGGCTGGAGGATGTTACAGAGATAGGGAGGGGTGTAGGGGCTGGAGGATGTTACAGAGATAGGGAGAGGTGTAGGGGCTGGAGGATGTTACAGAGATAGGGAGGGGTGTAGGGGCTGGAGGTGGTTACAGAAATAGGGAGGGGTGTAGGTGCTGGAGGAGGTTACAGAGATAGGGAGGGTTGTAGAGGGCTGGAGGAGGTTACAGAGATAGGGAGTGGTGTATGAGGCTACAGAGATAGGGAGGGGTGTAGGGGCTGGAGGATGTTACAGAGATAGGGAGGGGTGTAGGGGCTGGAGGTGGTTACAGAAATAGGGAGGGGTGTAGGGGCTGGAGGCGGTTACAGAGATAGGGAGGGGTGTAGGGGCTGGAGGAGGTTACAGAGATAAGGAGGGTTGCAGGGGCTGGAGGAGGTTACAGAGATAGGGAGGGGTGTATGAGGCTACAGAGATAGGGAGGGGTGTAGGGGCTGGAGAAGGTTTACAGAGATAGGGAGGGGTGTCGGGGCTGGAGGGGGTTACACAGATAGGGAGGAGTGTAGGGGCTGGAGGAGGTTACAGAGATAGGGAGGTGTGTAGGGGCTGGAGGTGGTTACAGAGATAGGGAGGGGTGTAGGGGCTGGAGGAGGTTACGGGGAGAGGGTGGGGGTATAGGGGCTGGAGGAGGTTATGGGGAGAGGAAGGGGTGTAGGGGCTGGAGGAGGTTATGGGGAGAGGAAGAAGTGTAGGGGCTGGAGGAGGTTAGCGGGAGGGGGTGGGGGTGTAGGGGCTGGAGGAGGTTACGGGGAGAGGGTGGGGGTGTAGGGGCTGGAGGAGGTTATGGGGAGAGGAAGAAGTGTAGGGGCTGGAGGAGGTTACAGAGATAGGGAGGGTGTCGGGGCTGGAGGGGGTTACAGAGATAGGGAGGGGTGTAGGGGCTGGAGGAAGTTACAGAGATAGGGAGGGGTGTAGGGGCTGGAGGAGGTTACGGGGAGAGGGTGGGGGTGAAGGGGCTGGAGGAGGTTATGGGGAGAGGAAGGGGTGTAGGGGCTGGAGGAGGTTACCGGGAGGGGGTGGGGGTGTAGGGGCTGAAGGAGGTTACGGGGAGAGGGTGGGGGTGTAGGGGCTGGAGGAGGTAACGGGGAGGGGGTGGGGGTGTAGGGGCTGGAGGAGGTTACGGGGAGAGGGTGGGGGTGTAGGGGCTGGAGGAGGTTACGGGGAGAGGGTGAGGGTGTGGGTGCTGAGTGAGGGTTGGGGTGTGGGTGCTGAGTGAGGGGTTGGGGTGTGGGTGCTGTGTGAGGGGTGGGGGTGTGGGTGCTGAGTGAGGGGTTGGGGTGTGGGTGCTGAGTGAGGGGTGGGGGTGCTGAGTGAGGGGTTGGGGTGTGGGTGCTGAGTGAGGGGTGGGGGTGTGGGTGCTGAGTGAGGGGTGGGGGTGTGGGTGCTGAGTGAGGGGTTGGGGTGTGGGTGCTGAGTGAGGGGTGGGGGTGTGGGTGCTGAGTGAGGGGTGGGGGTGTGGGTGCTGAGTGAGGGGTGGGTGCTGAGTGAGGGGTGGGGTGTGGGTGCTGAGTGAGGGGTGGGGGTGCTGAGTGAGGGGTGGGGGTGTGGGTGCTGAGTGAGGGGTGTGGGTGCTGAGTGAGGGGTGGGGGTGTGGGTGCTGAGTGAGGGGTGGGGTGTGGGTGCTGAGTGAGGGGTGTGGGTGCTGAGTGAGGGGTGTGGGTGCTGAGTGAGGGGTGTGGGTGCTGAGTGAGGGGTGTGGGTGCTGAGTGAGGGGTTGGGGTGGGGGTGCTGAGTGAGGGGTTGTGGTGTGGGTGCTGAGTGAGGGGTGGGGGTGTGGGTGCTGAGTGAGGGGTTGTGGGTGGTGAGTGAGGGTTGTGGGTGCTGAGTGAGGGGTTGGGGTGTGGGTGCTGAGTGAGGGGTTGTGGTGTGGGTGCTGAGTGAGGGGTTGGGGTGTGGGTGCTGAGTGAGGGGTGGGGGTGCTGAGTGAGGGGTTGGGGTGTGGGTGCTGAGTGAGGGGTTGTGGTGTGGGTGCTGAGTGAGGGGTTGGGGTGTGGGTGCTGAGTGAGGGGTTGGGGTGTGGGTGCTGAGTGAGGGGTGGGGGTGTGGGTGCTTAGTGAGGGGTGGGGGTGCTGAGTGAGGGGTGGGGGTGCTGAGTGAGGGGTGGGGGTGCTGAGTGAGGGGTGTGGGTGCTGAGTGAGGGGTGGGGGTGCTGAGTGAGGGGTGGGGGTGCTGAGTGAGGGGTGTGGGTGCTGAGTGAGGGGTGTGGGTGCTGAGTGAGGGGTTGGGGTGTGGGTGCTGAGTGAGGGGTGGGGGTGCTGAGTGAGGGGTGTGGGTGCTGAGTGAGGGGTGGGGGTGCTGAGTGAGGGGTGTGGGTGCTGAGTGAGGGGTGTGGGTGCTGAGTGAGGGGTGTGGGTGCTGAGTGAGGGGTGTGGGTGCTGAGTGAGGGGTGTGGGTGCTGAGTGAGGGGTGGGGGTGCTGAGTGAGGGGTGTGGGTGTGGGTGCTGAGTGAGGGGTGGGTGCTGAGTGAGGGGTGTGGGTGCTGAGTGAGGGGTGGGGGTGCTGAGTGAGGGGTGGGGGTGTGGGTGCTGAGTGAGGGGTGTGGGTGCTGAGTGAGGGGTGTGGGTGCTGAGTGAGGGGTTGGGGTGTGGGTGCTGAGTGAGGGGTGGGGGTGCTGAGTGAGGGGTGGGGGTGCTGAGTGAGGGGTGGGGGTGTGGTTGCTGAGTGAGGGGTGGGGGTGCTGAGTGAGGGGTGGGGGTGTGGGTGCTGAGTGAGGGGTTGGGGTGTGGGTGCTGAGTGAGGGGTGTGGGTGCTGAGTGAGGGGTGGGGGTGCTGAGTGAGGGGTGGGGGTGCTGAGTGAGGGGTGTGGGTGCTGAGTGAGGGGCGGGGGTGCTGAGTGAGGGGTGTGGGTGCTGAGGGAGGGGTGTGGGTGCTGAGTGAGGGGTGGGGGTGCTGAATGAGGAGTGGGGGTGCTGAGTGAGGGGTGGGGGTGCTGAGTGAGGGGTGGGGGTGCTGAGTGAGGGGTGGGGGTGCTGAGTGAGGGGTGGGGGTGGGGGTGCTGAGTGAGGGGTGGGGGTGGGGGTGCTGAGTGAGGGGTGTGGCTGCTGAGTGAGGGGTGGGGGTGCTGAGTGAGGGGTGGGGGTGCTGAGTGAGGGGTGTGGGTGCTGAGTGAGGGGTGTGGGTGCTGAGTGAGGGGTGGGGGTGTGGGTGCTGAGTGAGGGGTGTGGGTGCTGAGTGAGGGGTGTGGGTGCTGAGTGAGGGGTGGGGGTGTGGGTGCTGAGTGAGGGGTGTGGGTGCTGAGTGAGGGGTGTGGGTGCTGAGTGAGGGGTGTGGGTGCTGAGAGAGGTGTGTGGGTGCTGAGTGAGGGGTGTGGGTGCTGAGTGAGGGGTGTGGGTGCTGAGTGAGGGGTGGGGGTGCTGAGTGAGGGGTGGGGGTGCTGAGTGAGGGGTGGGGGTGCTGAGTGAGGGGTGGGGGTGCTGAGTGAGGGGTGTGGGTGCTGAGTGAGGGGTGTGGGTGCTGAGTGAGGGGTGTGGGTGCTGAGTGAGGGGTGTGGGTGCTGAGTGAGGGGTGGGGGTGCTGAGTGAGGGGTGGGGGTGCTGAGTGAGGGGTGGGGGTGCTGAGTGAGGGGTGGGGGTGCTGCGTGAGGTGTGTGGGTGCTGAGGGAGGGGTGTGGGTGCTGAGTGAGGGGTGGGGGTGCTGAGTGAGGGGTGGGGGTGCTGAGTGAGGGGTGTGGGTGCTGAGTGAGGGGTTGGGGTGTGGGTGCTGAGTGAGGTGTGTGGGTGCTGAGTGAGGGGTGGGGGTGCTGAGTGAGGGGTGGGGGTGCTGCGTGAGGGGTGTGGGTGTTGAGTGAGGGGTGGGGGTGCTGAGTGAGGGGTGTGGGTGCTGAGTGAAGGGTGGGGGTGCTGAGTGAGGGGTGTGGGTGCTGAGTGAGGGGTGTGGGTGCTGAGTGAGGGGTGTGGGTGCTGAGTGAGGGGTGGGCGTGCTGAGTGAGGGGTGGGGGTGCTGAGTGAGGGGTGGGGGTGCTGAGTGAGGGGTGTGGGTGCTGAGTGAGGGGTGTGGGTGCTGAGTGAGGGTTTGGGGTGCTGAGTGAGGGGTGGGGAGCAGTTTGGAAGACGCTGGGTGGTTGTGTGGAGGGTGGGGTAGGGACAGGGTGAGGGAAGGTTAGTCTGTGGCCATTGTGCAATGTGTTAATTCAGCGTTTAGAGATGGTTCAGAGGATGGCATCAAAACGCCAGCTCCCGGAACAAACTCTGCCAACTCGGCTCCTGCAAGAGCATCCGCACTCACCACTCTCTTCCCAAATTATTTCCAACAGTGGATAAAATCAAACAATCCTCACAGGTGAGACAGAGAATCGTCACAGCAGCGAACGAGTTACGGTAAGAACAACCATTTTACTGACCCCTCACCTTCAACAGTCAACCTTTCCCGCTCCGAAACATCAGCCAACCTCTTTGGAAAGTGACTCCCACTCTCAGTAACCCTGTTTAAAGAGGGACTCTCTCCATCAGGGACCCTGTTTAAAGAGGGACTCTCTCTGTCAGGGACCCTGTTTAAAGAGGGAGTCTCTCCGTCAGGGACTCTGTTTAAAGAGGGAGTCTCTCCGTCAGGGACTCTGTTTAAAGAGGGACTCTCTCTGTCAGGGACCCTGTTTAAAGAGGGACTCTCTCCGTCAGGGACCCTGTTTAAAGAGGGAGTCTCTCCGTCAGGGACTCTGTTTAAAGAGGGAGTCTCTCCGTCAGGGACTCTGTTTAAAGAGGGAGTCTCTCCGTCAGGGATTCTGTTTAAAGAGGGAGTCTCTCCGTCAGGGACTCTGTTTAAAGAGGGAGTCTCTCCGTCAGGGACTCTGTTTAAAGAGGGAGTCTCTCCGTCAGGGACTCTGTTTAAAGAGGGAGTCTCTCCGTCAGGGACTCTGTTTAAAGAGGGAGTCTCTCCGTCAGGGACTCTGTTTACAGAGGGAGTCTCTCCGTCAGGGACTCTGTTTACAGAGGGAGTCTCTCCGTCAGGGACTCTGTTTAAAGAGGGAGTCTCTCCGTCAGGGACTCTGTTTAAAGAGGGAGTCTCTCCGTCAGGGACTCTGTTTAAAGAGGGAGTCTCTCCGTCAGGGACTCTGTTTAAAGAGGGAGTCTCTCCGTCAGGGACTCTGTTTAAAGAGGGACTCTCTCTGTCAGGGACCCTGTTTAAAGAGGGAGTCTCTCCGTCAGGGACTCTGTTTAAAGAGGGAGTCTCTCCGTCAGGGACTCTGTTTAAAGAGGAAGTCTCTCCGTCAGGGACTCTGTTTAAAGAGGGAGTCTCTCCCTCAGGGACTCTGTTTAAAGAGGGAGTCTCTCCGTCAGGGACTCTGTTTAAAGAGGGAGTCTCTCCGTCAGGGACTCTGTTTAAAGAGGGAGTCTCTCCGTCAGGGACTCTGTTTAAAGAGGGACTCTCTCCGTCAGGGACTCTGTTTAAAGAGGGAGTCTCTCCGTCAGGGACTCTGTTTAAAGAGGGACTCTCTCCGTCAGGGACTCTGTTTAAAGAGGGAGTCTCTCCGTCAGGGACTCTGTTTAAAGAGGGAGTCTCTCCGTCAGGGACTCTGGTTAAAGAGGGAGTCTCTCCGTCAGGGACTCTGTTTAAAGAGGGAGTCTCTCCGTCAGGGACTCTGTTTAAAGAGGGAGTCTCTCCGTCAGGGACTCTGTTTAAAGAGGGAGTCTCTCCGTCAGGGACTCTGTTTAAAGAGGGAGTCTCTCCGTCAGGGACTCTGTTTAAAGAGGGACTCTCTCTGTCAGGGACCCTGTTTAAAGAGGGAGTCTCTCCGTCAGGGACTCTGTTTAAAGAGGGAGTCTCTCCGTCAGGGACTCTGTTTAAAGAGGAAGTCTCTCCGTCAGGGACTCTGTTTAAAGAGGGAGTCTCTCCCTCAGGGACTCTGTTTAAAGAGGGAGTCTCTCCGTCAGGGACTCTGTTTAAAGAGGGAGTCTCTCCGTCAGGGACTCTGTTTAAAGAGGGAGTCTCTCCGTCAGGGACTCTGTTTAAAGAGGGACTCTCTCCGTCAGGGACTCTGTTTAAAGAGGGAGTCTCTCCGTCAGGGACTCTGTTTAAAGAGGGACTCTCTCCGTCAGGGACTCTGTTTAAAGAGGGAGTCTCTCCGTCAGGGACTCTGTTTAAAGAGGGAGTCTCTCCGTCAGGGACTCTGGTTAAAGAGGGAGTCTCTCCGTCAGGGACTCTGTTTAAAGAGGGAGTCTCTCTCTGTTAACTGACCTGCGTTGTTCATTCGCAGGAAAATCAGCGCGGAATCGCCACTGGACCCGGGGTTGAGCGACGAGTCTGAGGAGAAGCAACCAAACGGACTGAGTATGAAAAAGGATGTCCGCAGGAAAGTGTCCAAATACGCACTGAAGCAAGGTAACATTCCCCGGATTCACATTCCCCGGATTCACACGAGTGAAACGTAGGAGCTTTACTCTTTTTCTCACCCCGTGCTGTACCTGTCCTGGGAGTGTTTGATGGGGACAGTGTAGAGGGAGCTTTACTCTGTATCTAACCCCGTGCTGTACCTGTCCTGGGAGTGTTTGATGGGGACAGTGTAGAGGGAGCTTTACTCTGTATCTAACCCCGTGCTGTCCCTGTCATGGGAGTGTTTGATGGGGGACAGTGTAGAGGGAGCTTTACTCTGTATCTAACCCCGTGCTGTACCTGTCCTGGGAGTGTTTGATGGGGACAGTGTAGAGGGAGCTTTACTCTGTATCGAACCCCGTGCTGTACCTGTCCTGGGAGTGTTTGATGGGGACAGTGTAGAGGGAGCTTTACTCTGTATCTAACCCCGTGCTGTACCTGTCCTGGGAGTGTTTGATGGGGACAGTGTAGAGGGAGCTTTACTCTGTATCTAACCCCGTGCTGTCCCTGTCATGGGAGTGTTTGATGGGGGACAGTGTAGAGGGAGCTTTACTCTGTATCTAACCCCGTGCTGTACCTGTCCTGGGAGTGTTTGATGGGGACAGTGTAGAGGGAGCTTCACTCTGTATCTAACCCCGTGCTGTACCTGTCCTGGGAGTGTTTGATGGGGGCAGTGTAGAGGGAGCTTTACTCTGTATCTAACCCCGTGCTGTACCTGTCCTGGGAGTGTTTGATGGGGGACAGTGTAGAGGGAGCTTTACTCTGTATCTAACCCCGTGCTGTACCTGTCCTGGGAGTGTTTGATGGGGGACAGTGTAGAGGGAGCTTTACTCTGGATCTAACCCCGTGCTGTCCCTGTCCTGGGTGTGTTTGATGGGGGACAGTGTAGAGGGAGCTTTACTCTGTATCTAACCCCGTGCTGTACCTGTCCTGGGAGTGTTTGATGGGGACAGTGTAGAGGGAGCTTTACTCTGTATCTAACCCCATGCTGTACCTGTCCTGGGAGTGTTTGATGGGGACAGTGTAGAGGGAGCTTTACTCTGTATCTAACCCCGTGCTGTACCTGTCCTGGGAGTGTTTGATGGGGACAGTGTAGAGGGAGCTTTACTCTGTATCTAACCCCATGCTGTACCTGTCCTGGGAGTGTTTGATGGGGACAGTGTAGAGGGAGCTTTACTCTGTATCTAACCCCGTGCTGTACCTGTCCTGGGAGTGTTTGATGGGGACAGTGTAGAGGGAGCTTTACTCTGTATCTAACCCTGTGCTGTACCTGTCCTGGGAGTGTTTGATGGGGACAGTGTAGAGGGAACTTTACTCTGTATCTAACCCCGTGCTGTACCTGTCCTGGGAGCGTTTGATGGGGGACAGTGTAGAGAGAGCTTTACTCTGTATCTACTCCCATGCTGTACCTGTCCTGGGAGTGTTTGATGGGGGACAGTGTAGAGGGAGCTTTACTCTTTTTCTCACCCCGTGCTGTACCTGTCCTGGGAGTGTTTGATGGGGACAGTGTAGAGGGAGCTTTACTCTGTATCTAACCCCGTGCTGTACCTGTCCTGGGAGTGTTTGATGGGGACAGTGTAGAGGGAGCTTTACTCTGTATCTAACCCCGTGCTGTACCTGTCCTGGGAGTGTTTGATGGGGGCAGTGTAGAGGGAGCTTTACTCTGTATCTAACCCCGTGCTGTACCTGTCCTGGGAGTGTTTGATGGGGGACAGTGTAGAGGGAGCTTTACTCTGTATCTAACCCCGTGCTGTACCTGTCCTGGGAGTGTTTGATGGGGACAGTGTAGAGGGAGCTTTACTCTGTATCTAACCCCGTGCTGTCCCTGTCATGGGAGTGTTTGATGGGGGACAGTGTAGAGGGAGCTTTACTCTGTATCTAACCCCGTGCTGTCCCTGTCCTGGGTGTGTTTGATGGGGGACAGTGTAGAGGGAGCTTTACTCTGTATCTAACCCCGTGCTGTACCTGTCCTGGGAGTGTTTGATGGGGACAGTGTAGAGGGAGCTTTACTCTGTATCTAACCCCATGCTGTACCTGTCCTGGGAGTGTTTGATGGGGACAGTGTAGAGGGAGCTTTACTCTGTATCTAACCCCGTGCTGTACCTGTCCTGGGAGTGTTTGATGGGGACAGTGTAGAGGGAGCTTTACTCTGTATCTAACCCCATGCTGTACCTGTCCTGGGAGTGTTTGATGGGGACAGTGTAGAGGGAGCTTTACTCTGTATCTAACCCCGTGCTGTACCTGTCCTGGGAGTGTTTGATGGGGACAGTGTAGAGGGAGCTTTACTCTGTATCTAACCCTGTGCTGTACCTGTCCTGGGAGTGTTTGATGGGGGACAGTGTAGAGGGAACTTTACTCTGTATCTAACCCTGTGCTGTACCTGTCCTGGGAGTGTTTGATGGGGACAGTGTAGAGGGAACTTTACTCTGTATCTAACCCCGTGCTGTACCTGTCCTGGGAGCGTTTGATGGGGGACAGTGTAGAGAGAGCTTTACTCTGTATCTACTCCCATGCTGTACCTGTCCTGGGAGTGTTTGATGGGGGACAGTGTAGAGGGAGCTTTACTCTTTTTCTCACCCCGTGCTGTACCTGTCCTGGGAGTGTTTGATGGGGACAGTGTAGAGGGAGCTTTACTCTTTTTCTCACCCCGTGCTGTACCTGTCCTGGGAGTGATTGATGGGGACAGTGTAGAGGGAGCTTTACTCTGTATCTAACCCCGTGCTGTACCTGTCCTGGGAGTGTTTGATGGGAGGACAGTGTAGAGGGAGCTTTACTCTGTCTCTAACGCCGTGCTGTACCTGTCCTGGGAGCGTTTGATGGGGGACAGTGTAGAGGGAGCTTTACTCTGTATCTAACCCCGTGCTGTACCTGTCCTGGGAGTGTTTGATGGGGGGACAGTGTAGAGGGAGTTTTACTCTGTATCTAACCCCGTGCTGTACCTGTCCTGGGAGTGTTTGATGGGGACAGTGTAGAGGGAGCTTTACTCTGTATCTAACCCCGTGCTGTACCTGTCCTGGGAGTGTTTGATGGGGACAGTGTAGAGGGAGCTTTACTCTGTATCGAACCCCGTGCTGTACCTGTCCTGGAAGTGTTTGATGGGGACAGTGTAGAGGGAGCTTTACTCTGTATCTAACCCCGTGCTGTACCTGTCCTGGGAGTGTTTGATGGGGGACAGTGTAGAGGGAGCTTCACTCTTTATCTAACCCCGAGCTGTCCCTGTCCTGGGTGTGTTTGATGGGGGACAGTGTAGAGGGAGCTTTACTCTGTATCTAACCCCGTGCTGTCCCTGTCCTGGGTGTGTTTGTTGGGGGACAGTGTCGAGGGAGCTTTACTCTGTATCTAACCCCGTGCTGTCCCTGTATTGGGTGTGTTTGATGGGGGACAGTGTAGAGGGAGCTTTACACTGTATCTAACCCCGTGCTGTACCTGTCCTGGGAGTGTTTGATGGGGACAGTGTAGAGGGAGCTTTACTCTGTATCTAACCCCATGCTGTACCTGTCCTGGGAGTGTTTGATGGGGACAGTGCAGAGGGAGCTTTACTCTGTATCTAACCCCGTGCTGTACCTGTCCTGGGAGTGTTTGATGGGGACAGTGTAGAGGGAGCTTTACTCTGTATCTAACCCTGTGCTGTACCTGTCCTGGGAGTGTTTGATGGGGGACAGTGTAGAGGGAACTTTACTCTGTATCTAACCCTGTGCTGTACCTGTCCTGGGAGTGTTTGATGGGGACAGTGTAGAGGGAACTTTACTCTGTATCTAACCCCGTGCTGTCCCTGTCCTGGGTGTGTTTGATGGGGGACAGTGTAGAGGGAGCTTTACTCTGTATCTAACCCCGTGCTGTACCTGTCCTGGGAGTGTTTGATGGGGACAGTGTAGAGGGAGCTTTACTCTGTATCTAACCCCATGCTGTACCTGTCCTGGGAGTGTTTGATGGGGACAGTGTAGAGGGAGCTTTACTCTGTATCTAACCCCGTGCTGTACCTGTCCTGGGAGTGTTTGATGGGGACAGTGTAGAGGGAGCTTTACTCTGTATCTAACCCCATGCAGTACCTGTCCTGGGAGTGTTTGATGGGGACAGTGTAGAGGGAGCTTTACTCTGTATCTAACCCCGTGCTGTACCTGTCCTGGGAGTGTTTGATGGGGACAGTGTAGAGGGAGCTTTACTCTGTATCTAACCCTGTGCTGTACCTGTCCTGGGAGTGTTTGATGGGGGACAGTGTAGAGGGAACTTTACTCTGTATCTAACCCTGTGCTGTACCTGTCCTGGGAGTGTTTGATGGGGACAGTGTAGAGGGAACTTTACTCTGTATCTAACCCCGTGCTGTACCTGTCCTGGGAGTGTTTGATGGGGACAGTGTAGAGGGAGCTTTACTCTGTATCGAACCCCGTGCTGTACCTGTCCTGGAAGTGTTTGATGGGGACAGTGTAGAGGGAGCTTTACTCTGTATCTAACCCCGTGCTGTACCTGTCCTGGGAGTGTTTGATGGGGACAGTGTAGAGGGAGCTTTACTCTGTATCTAACCCCGTGCTGTACCTGTCCTGGGAGTGTTTGATGGGGGACAGTGTAGAGGGAGCTTCACTCTGTATCTAACCCCGAGCTGTCCCTGTCCTGGGTGTGTTTGATGGGGGACAGTGTAGAGGGAGCTTTACTCTGTATCTAACCCCGTGCTGTCCCTGTCCTGGGTGTGTTTGTTGGGGGACAGTGTAGAGGGAGCTTTACTCTGTATCTAACCCCGTGCTGTACCTGTCCTGGGTGTGTTTGATGGGGGACAGTGTAGAGGGAGCTTTACTCTGTATCTAACCCCGTGCTGTACCTGTCCTGGGAGTGTTTGATGGGGACAGTGTAGAGGGAGCTTTACTCTGTATCTAACCCTGTGCTGTACCTGTCCTGGGAGTGTTTGATGGGGGACAATGTAGTGGGAACTTTACTCTGTATCTAACCCTGTGCTGTACCTGTCCTGGGAGTGTTTGATGGGGACAGTGTAGAGGGAACTTTACTCTGTATCTAACCCCGTGCAGTACCTGTCCTGGGAGCGTTTGATGGGGGACAGTGTAGAGGGAGCTTTACTCTGTATCTAACCCCGTGCTGTACCTGTCCTGGGAGTGTTTGATGGGGGACAGTGTAGAGAGAGCTTTACTCTGTATCTACTCCCATGCTGTACCTGTCCTGGGAGTGTTTGATGGGGGACAGTGTAGAGGGAGCTTTACTCTGTATCTAACCCTGTGCTGTACCTGTCCTGGGAGTGTTTGATGGGGACAGTGTAGAGGGAGCTTTACTCTGTATCTAATTTGAGCAGAGTAGTTCTGGCCTGTGGGTTGACGAATGGCAGATGGAGTTTAATTTAGACAAATGCGAGGTGACTCATTTTGGAAGATTAACCCAGGGCAGGGCTTACTCAGTTAATGATAGGGCGTTGGGGAAAGTTACAGAACAAAGAGATCGAGGGGAACAGGTTCATAGCTCCTTGAAAGTGGAGTCGCAGGTGGACAGAGTGGTGAAGAAGGCATTCGACATGCCTGGTTTCATTGGTCAGAACATTGAATACAGGAGTTGGGACGTCTTGTTGAAGTTGTACAAGACATTGGTAAGGCCACACTTGGAATACTGTGTACAGTTCTGGTCACCCTATTATAGAATGGATATTATTAAACTAGAAAGAGTGCACAAAAGATTTAAGAGGATGCTACCGGGACTTGATGGATTGAGTTATAAGGAGAGGCTGGATAGACTGGGACTTTTTTCTCTGGAGCGTAGGAGGCTGAGGGGTGACCTTATAGAGGTCTATAAAATAATGAGGGGCACAGATCAGCTCGATAGTCAATATCTTTTCCCAAAGGTAGGGGAGTCAAAAACTAGAGGGCATAGGTTTAAGGTGAGAGGGGAGAGATACAAAGGGTCCAGAGGGGCAATTGTTTCACACAGAAGGTGGGGAGTGTCTGGAACAAGCTGTCAGAGGTAGTAGTAGAGGTGGGTATAATTGGCCGCTCTGTCAGAGGGTCAGTGCTGAGGGAGTGCCGCACTGTCTGAGGGTCAGTGCTGAGGGAGTGCCGCACTGTCAGAGGGTCAGTGCTGAGGGAGTGCCGCACTGTCAGAGGGTCAGTGCTGAGGGAGTGCCACACTGTCACAAGGTCAGTGCTGAGGGAGTGCCGCACTGTCACAAGGTCAGTGCTGAGGGAGTGCCGCACTGTCAGAGGGTCAGTGCTGAGGGAGTGCCGCACTGTCAGAGGGTCAGTGCTGAGGGAGTGCCGCACTGTCAGAGGGTCAGTGGTGAGGGAGTGCCGCACTGTCACAAGGTCAGTGCTGAGGGAGTGCCGCACTGTCAGAGGGTCAGTGCTGAGGGAGTGCCGCACTGTCACAAGGTCAGTGCTGAGGGAGTGCCGCACTGTCAGAGGGTCAGTGCTGAGGGAGTGCCGCACTGTCAGAGGGTCAGTGCTGAGGGAGTGCCGCACTGTCAGAGGGTCAGTGCTGAGGGAGTGCCGCACTGTCAGAGGGTCAGTGCTGAGGGAGTGCCGCACTGTCAGAGGGTCAGTGCTGAGGGAGTGCTGCACTGTCAGAGGGTCAGTGCTGAGGGAATGCCGCACTGTCAGAGGGTCAGTGCTGAGGGAGTGCCGCACTGTCAGAGGGTCAGTACTGAGGGAGTGCCGCACTGTCAGAGGGTCAGATCTGTGGTGAGGAACTTTAGATAGTTACATGGGTACGATGGGGAGAGAGGGATATGGGCCAAACGTGGGCAATTGGGACTAGCTTCGGGGTTAAAAGAAAGGGGGCGGCATGGACAGGTTGGGCCGAAGGGCCTGTTTCCATGCTGTGAACCTCTCTGAATCTGTGACTCTCTTTCCTGTTCAGGTGAGTCAGCCACGGCTTCACAAAAGGATTGGGACAGGAAGTGGCCTTCCTCCTTTTGGATGCAGTATCGCACTCTGACCTCCCGGAACTTCAAGCAGCAACGAGCGGTGATCCTGTCCTGGCTGAACCTTGCCCAGACGCTGATCATGGCCA
>NW_027591226.1:0-45000 GCF_964213995.1 Mustelus asterias | reverse complement strand
ATCGGTCTGTTTGCCAGCGCTCTCTTCCTCAGGATCGACCAGTCTATCATCTTCGTCACCATCTTCATGTTGACCACTCTGCTCCTGGGAGGTTTCTACATCCAGCAGCTGCCCTTGTGGCTGGTCTGGGCTCGTTACCTGGCCTTCTGCCTCTACCCATTCCACGTCATGCTCAGCGTCGAGTTCTCCAATGACCACACTTTCCTGTGAGTATCCTCCTCCTGTGGTATCCCCATCCGATTGCGGAAACCAGCCCTCCCCCCAGATCCCTCCGCAACTCCCATCTCCGGATGCTCTCTGGATTCTCGCCACAGTCTGACCCCCTCCTCACCCCCTCTTCTGTAACGACCATCACAGACACCACCCCTTCTCCATTCTTCCCATCTGCTGGTTACCAGGCAGTCACAGAATCCCGACCAGGAGGCCGATCGGCCCATCAAGACCGCAGCTATTCTCCAATCGAGCCTTCCCACCCAGGCCCGATCCCTGTCATCCCCTTTATTTACCCTCATAATACCCCGAACCCGCACATCTTTGAACTGTGGGAGGAAACCGGAGCACCCGGACGAAACCCACACAGACATGGGGAGAATGTGTGGAGTCTGCGCCCCATTCAGCCCCTTCTCCAGCCTGTTACACAGGAACAGGAGGCCCCATTCAGCCCCTTCTCCAGCCTGTTACACAGGAACAGGAGGAGGCCATTCAGCCCCTTCTCCAGCCTGTTCCACAGGAACAGGAGGAGGCCATTCAGCCCCTTCTCCAGCCTGTTCCACAGGAACAGGAGGAGGCCATTCAGCCCCTTCTCCAGCCTGTTACACAGGAACAGGAGGAGGCCCCATTCAGCCCCTTCTCCAGCCTGTTACACAGGAACAGGAGGCCCCATTCAGCCCCTTCTCCAGCCTGTTACACAGGAACAGGAGGAGGCCCCATTCAGCCCCTTCTCCAGCCTGTTACACAGGAACAGGAGGAGGCCCCATTGAGTCCCTTCTCCAGCCTGTTACACAGGAACAGGAGGAGGCCATTCAGCCCCTTCTCCTGTGAGGGACAGTACTGAGAGCCTCTCGCGTTTGTGTTTTCATTGGCTCCCTGACGCTGGGAAGCACAGGATAGGAAAGATGTGTCACTGAATGATTGATGCACTTTCTTTGCAGATGTAAGCAGCATAACTCTGCCTTCTCGTACTGTAACATGGTGAGAAACACAACTAACAGCAGCGTTGTCTACATCCCCAGCAGTGAAATCTTGGCCTTTTTCAATGTTACACTCCCAATCTGGGCCAACGTCTTCATCCTCTTCCTGATTTTGATGGCATTCCGACTCGCCTGCTATCTTCTGCTCAGATTCTACCGGAAGCCGTGAGCCTCACTCCCGCCTGCTGTTCGCCTTGCCATCCCCTGGGGAGATTGGGAGGGGGAAAGGGAACAGTGACTCACGATTGGAATTTCACCCGCTGTGGCCTGGGGTTGGGGGAGGGAGGGAGGGGAGAAACTAAAGAGGGACGAGCCCAAAACTGTCCCCCTGCCTGGCATGGGAGACCTCAAAACCCTGGTGAACAGTTGACGTATAGGAACAGGAGGAGGCCATTCAGCCCCTTCCCCAGCCTGTTACACAGGAACAGGAGGAGGCCCCATTCAGCCCCTTCTCCAGCCTGTTACACAGGAACAGGAGGAGGCCATTCAGCCCCTTCTCCAGCCTGTTACACAGGAACAGGAGGAGGCCCCATTCAGCCCCTTCTCCAGCCTGTTACACAGGAACAGGAGGAGGCCATTCAGCCCCTTCTCCAGCCTGTTACACAGGAACAGGAGGAGGCCCCATTCAGCCCCTTCTCCAGCCTGTTACACAGGAACAGGAGGAGGCCCCATTCAGCCCCTTCTCCAGCCTGTTACACAGGAACAGGAGGAGGCCCCATTCAGCCCCTTCTCCAGCCTGTTACACAGGAACAGGAGGAGGCCCCATTCAGCCCCTTCTCCAGCCTGTTACACCGGAACAGGAGGCCATTCAGCCCCTTCTCCAGCCTGTTACACAGGAACAGGAGGAGGCCATTCAGCCCCTTCTCCAGCCTGTTACACCGGAACAGGAGGCCATTCAGCCCCTTCTCCAGCCTGCTCTGACATTCAGTTGAGTCAAGTATAGGATCGGGGAGCCTGCGGTCCCCAGCATTTCATTGCCTCCACCACCAGCCCGCCTCTTGCTACCTCAACGCATGACTGCACCAAATTTAGCAGCTTGCTGTGTGCAGTTGCTAATGCGACATGGGGAGGAGGTTGCTCCCTCTCTCCCATCTCCTGGGGCTCTCTCAGTCCCTTCATGGGTGGATGGGTGGGGTAGGCAAGCAATGTCAAAGGGGTAGTGGGACCCCCGGATGGAGTCAGACGCTGGGAATCAAAGTAAACATGGCTGAACGCCTGAGAAGGAGGGTCAGAAACTACGGCAAAACAATCTGACCCTCCAGCCTTCCCTGATCAATGTGCCTTCATCGCCCCCACGCTGTCTCCCACCGCCCCCCCACATCCCCGTGAAGAGTTGGAAAGCTGCAACCTGCAGCCTGTATCTGCACTTTAACTTGTGAGAACCTGTGAATGTTGCGCACACTCCCTCGAATGTACAAGCCTTACAGCTGAAATCAGTCTGTGTGACGGCTGGTAAATAGTCAAGCAGTGAAGAGAGTTCTTTTCTCAGACCGTCACAGACCAGTGCAATAAATTTTTTCTATCTCTCAAGTCGTTTAATCATTGTATTCAATATCAATTGGGGGGAGAGACACCAAGCAGATTACTACAGGTGTGTGTGCGTGATTGTTACAGGCAATGTGTGTGTGCGTGTTTGTTACAGGCAATGTGTGTGTGCGTGTTTGTTACAGGCAATGTGTGTTTGCGTGTTTGTTACAGGCAATGTGTGTGTGCGTGTTTGTTACAGGCAATGTGTGTGTGCGTGTTTGTTACAGGCAATGTGTGTGTGCGTGTTTGTTACAGGCAATGAGTGCGGGATTGTTACAGGGAATGTGTGTGTGCGTGTTTGTTACAGGCAATGAGTGCGGGGTTGTTACAGGCAATGTGTGTGTGCGTGTTTGTTACAGGCAATGTGTGTGTGATTGTTACAGGCAATATGTGTGTGCGTGTTTGTTACAGGCAATGTGTGTGTGCGTGTTTGTTACAGGCAATGTGTGTGTGCATGTTTATTACAGGCAGAGTGCGGGATTGTTACAGGCAATGTGTGTGTGCGTGTTTGTTACAGGCAATGTGTGTGTGCGTGATTGTTACAGGCAATGTGTGTATGCGTGTTTGTTACAGGCAATGTGTGTGTGCGTGTTTGTTACAGGCAATGTGTGTGTGCGTGTTTGTTACAGGCAATGTGTGTGTGCATGTTTATTACAGGCAATGAGTGCGGGATTGTTACAGGCAATGTGTGTGTGCGTGTTTGTTACAGGCAATGAGTGCGGGATTGTTACAGGCAATGTGTGTGTGCGTGTTTGTTACAGGCAATGTGTGTGTGCGTGTTTGTTACAGGCAATGTGTGTGTGCGTGTTTGTTACATGCAATGAGTGGGGGATTGTTACAGGCAATGTGTGTGTGCGTGTTTGTTACAGGCAATGTGTGTGTGCGTGTTTGTTACAGGCAATGTGTGTGTGCGCGTTTGTTACAGGCAATGAGTGCGTGATTGTTACAGGCAATGTGTGTGTGCGTGTTTGTTACAGGCAATGTGTGTGTGCGTGTTTGTTACAGGCAATGAGTGTGTGATTGTTACAGGCAATGTGTGTGTAATTATTACAGGCGCATGCACGCACGTGTGATTGTTAATGGTGCATGTGCACGCAATCGCTCCAGGTGCGCGCGCGATTGCTACAGGCGTGTTTTTGTGAAATTGTTACAGGTGTGTGTGTGTGGGGACAGTGTGAGAGTCCAGTAGAGGGGAGGAGATTGTGATAGTGTGTGTGTGTGTGTGGGGACAGTGTGAGAGTCCAGTCGAGGGGAGATTGTTGAAGGTGTGTGTGTGTGGGGAGTGTGTGTGGGGACAGTGTGAGAGTCCAGTGGAGGGGAGATTGTTGAAGGTGTGTGTGTGTGTGTGGGGGGAGTGTGTGTGTGTGGGGACAGTGTGAGAGTCCAGTGGAGGGGAGATTGTTGAAGGTGTGTGTGTGAGTGTGGGGGGAGTGTGTGTGTGTGTGTGGGGACAGCGTGAGAGTCCAGTGGAGGGAAGATTGTTGAAGGTGTGTGTGTGGGAACAGTGCTCAAGGTTTGTATTTTTAAAACCTGATGAGCTGTGCTGTAAAAACAATGAACCCTGGTCCAGTCAGCATCCTGGTCGAACCAGCTCTGTTTCTCTTTTAGAGCAATGTATAATGGCCTCGTGGGATTATCGCTGGATCATTAATCCAGAAACTCAGCTGATGTTCTGGGGGACCCGGGTTCGAATCCCGCCGCGGCAGATGGTGGAATTTGAATTCAATAAAAAATATCTAGAATTAAGAATCTACTGATGACCCATTGTCGATTGTCAGGGTCACTCATGTCCTTGAGGGAAGGAAATCTGCCGTTCTGACCCGGTCTGGCCTACATGTGACTCCAGAGACACAGCAATGTGGGTGACTCTCAACTGCCCTCCAGGGGCAACTAGGGATGGGCAATAAATGCTGGTCCAGCCAGTGATGCCCCTGTCCCACGGCTGAATAAAAAGACAATGAGGGAGCTGTTGAAGCTCTGCCTGGACTGTGCCGGGGAGAGACCGGCGGCGCTCAGAAACGCAGACACTCAGAGTTTCATTGCAGCTACCAAATATCTGGGGGATTTTAAATTGGAGACAGTTTTCGTCTCTTTCTTTCCCTAGTTTGAAGTTGAAGATCTATCAGTCTTGAACCCAGCTTCATGGATCACCCTGGACAGGATATCTATTTACCTGGATCACTGCACAGAGAATCTCCACACCATTGAAAATCCTAACTCCAGAGGCAGTCTGTAAACCGTTTGCTGCCTCCCACTCCCCATTGGAACAGTATTGAGATAATACCCAGTATCGCAGTCCCAATCCAGCTCTCCGTGTCACAATCCAGAGCCCCACTCCCTCACCGTGTCTGCATTTCAATCCTGGTGTTCCAGATCTCATCCCAAAGGCACAACCCAGCTCAGTCTCCCAATCCCCCACATCAGGCAACATCTGCCTTCCTTCTCACACAGGAATCCCAGCTGTTCAATCCCCATCCCAGTCCCTCCACCCCACATTCAAACAGCACAGCGGGTCAAATACCTGACCGTCAGAGGTTTACAGCATGGAAACGGGACCTTCGGCCCAACCTGTCCATGCCATCCCTTTTTTTAAACCCCGAAGCTAGTCCCAATTGCCCACATTTGGCCCCTATCCCCATCTTACCCATGTAACTGTCTAAACGCTTTTTAAAAGATAAAATTGTACCCGCCTCTACTACTGCCTCTGGCAGCTCGTTCCAGACACTCACCACCCTCTGTGTGAAAAGATTGCCCCTCTGGGCCCTTTTGTATTTCTCCCCTCTCACCTTAAACCTGTGCCCTCTAGTTTTAGACTCCTCTACATTTGGGAAAAGATATTGACTATCCAGCTGATCTGTGCCCCTCATTATTTTATAGACCTCTATAAGGTCACCCCGCAGCCTCCGACGCTCCAGGGAAAACTGTCTCAGTTGATCCAGTCTTGTTCCTGTGCTGTGGACTTGATGGAATTCGATACACGAAACACCGCAGCGACTCACCGAGGCTCCTTCGACAGCACCTTTCAAACCCGCCGCCTCTACCACCTAGAAGGGCAGCGGATATCTGGGAACACCCCCACCTGGTTGGAGGCTCCCCTCCGAGTCACTCACCACCCCGACTTGGAAATGTATCAGCCGCTCCTTCACTGTCGCTGTTTCCAAATCTGTTCCTGCTTGAACTGGGGGAGGGGGGGGGGAAGTTACTATTCCCCTGCGAGCGGAATTTCACAGTAACTTCATTGCAGTGTTAACATAAGCCTCACTTGTGACTAATAAACAAACTTGACTTCAGAACGGTGAAAGGCACGAGTTGTGAAATGGTGCCATTATCTGACCAGGCCTCTTGTGGCCAGGAGGCATGGCTGGCACGCCACACTTAACCAGGTACCAAGGCAGTGTGCATCGAGCAGCAGTGAGCAGTGGTGGAGGGGAGCGGGGGGAGGTCAGTGTCGAGAATCAAAGGCTCCAAACAGGTTCGAAACTCCGCATGCTCCCTCTGGACAGATTCCACCGTTGAGTTCCTTTTTAATAGATTATTTTGAAAATATTTATTGGATTCAGATCAAGATGTTCCAACGCCCAAGTCATCCTCCCCCACTCTCCCCCCCCCCCCCCCGCCAGGCCTTGCTCAGAAACCTTGCAACGTTCCCCGTGCTTCGGAACGAGTGTGGGCAAGATGGGCCCAACCCAGGACAAGGAGACCTCCGGGGGGGGGGGGGTGCGGCTGTTCCCACCAGAGTGGGACGGACGGGAGGGGGGAGGGTGTTGGTGTGAACGAAGGTGCAATGTGAGCGGGCGGAGTGACGTGAGGGTGGGTGACACCAGCCTGCAGAGTGTCACCTTCTCTCCCCCCCCCCCCCCCCCTCCCCTCCTTCCGACGCTCGCTCACACAACATACACCCCCATCGGGGGGGGGGGCAGGAGGAGAAAGTGAACAGTTTGAGCCTCATCACCACTGGAAAGGAGACAGAGTAAATAATCCCTTTAATTATATATTTATATAAAAAAAATTCCTTTTTTGTTTTGCAAAAGTCTTTGCTTTCATCTGTCAGGCTTCCGTCTTTCACAGCCTCCTCCTCCCCGCACCCCCACCTCCCCCGACCCCCCCCCACACCCCCTCCCCCTCACTCCCCCAGACAGACCCCAGCCAGCCCCACCTCACGTTGATTGCGCAATGACAGTTCTTCAGTGATCAAACGCACAGAAACTTGTACGAGAGAGAAAGAGTGAGAGAGTGAGCGAGAGAGAGAGAGAGAGCGGGCGGCGGGGATTAAAAACAAATGCAACCTCTGCTCCCCGCTGTGCCGGGGGAGAGGGGGCGGGCGGGGAGGAGGAGGCTGCGATACTCTCTCCCGACCCTTGTCCCACACACACTTTACTCCCAGCCAGTCTCTGCCACACACTTCCATCCCCGTGTGTGTGTGTGTGTGTGGGGGTGGGTGTCCGTGGGGCAGGGGAGGATGGGGGGGGGGAGGGGTTCTTCCTCTCTCCTTTCTCTCTCTTAAAACGTATGATTGGCTAAAATTTGAATATACACATATAGAAGGATTCCCACCGCCATGTATCCCAGTCCTGAGGGAGGAGCCCTCGAGTTCTCCACTCCCTGCATTCCCCTCCAAGTTCGACAAAGGAACAAAGTCCCGTTATCTTGAGATTGGGTCCCCCTCGAGCCGCGGACCAGAGTCTTTTGCGAGGCACCTACGTCTCTCTCTCTCTGCTGTGCCTGGCCTCACACAGAGATCTCGTAGGTGGTCCCTCCAACCCCCGAAACTTTCTTCACGCCTTTGCTGGGGCTCAGGGGGGCTCCACTGGAGGTCCCCGGACAAGGGGGCGGCGAGCTCTGCCGGGGATCCGCCTTGCTCAGACTTTTGGGTTGCCCGTTGCTTTTGCTGTGGGAGCCTTTCATCCTCACCTCATCCCTGCCCAAAGGAAAAGAAAAATTAATACAAAGTCAATCTCCCTCTACATCACCCTGACAGTGTGTCCCCCACATTATACCCAGTGTTCCCCTATCAAACACTCCCAGGACAGGTACAGCACGGGGTTAGATACAGAGTAAAGCTCCCTCTACACTGTCCCCCATCAAACACTCCCAGGACAGGGACAGCACGGGGTTAGATACAGAGTAAAGCTCCATCTACACTGTCCCCATCAAACACTCCCAGGACAGGTACAGCACGGGGTTAGATACAGAGTAAAGCTCCCTCTACACTGTCCCCATCAAACACTCCCAGGACAGGTACAGCACGGGGTTAGATACAGAGTAAAGCTCCCCCTACACTGCCCCATCAAACACTCCCAGGACAGGGACAGCATGGGGTTAGATACAGAGTAAAGCTCCCTCTACACTGTCCCCCATCAAACACTCCCAGGACAGGGACAGCACAGGGTTAGATACAGAGTAAAGCTCCCTCTACACTGTCCCCCATCAAACACTCCCAGGACAGGTACAGCACGGGGTTAGATACAGAGTAAAGCTCCCTCGACACTGTCCCCATCAAACACTCCCGGGACAGGTACAGCACGGGGTTAGATACAGAGTAAAGCTCCCTCTACACTGTCCCCATCAAACACTCCCAGGACAGGTACAGCACGGGGTTAGATACAGGGTAAAGCTCCCTCTACACTGTCCCCATCAAACACTCCCAGGACAGGTACAGCACGGGGTTAGATACAGAGTAAAGCTCCCTCTACACTGTCCCCATCAAACACTCCCGGGACAGGTACAGCACGGGTTTAGTTACAGAGTAAAGCTCTCTCCACACTGTCCCCATCAAACACTCCCGGGACAGGTACAGCACGGGGTTAGTTACAGAGTAAAGCTCCCTCTGCATTGTCTCCCATCAAACACTCCCAGGACAGGTACAGCACGGCGTTAGATACAGAGTAAAACACCCTGTACACTGTCCCCCATCAAACACTCCCAGGACAGGTACAGCACGGGGTCAGATACAGGGTAAAGCTCCCTCTACACTGTCCCCATCAAACACTCCCAGGACAAGTACAGCACGGGGTTAGATACAGAGTAAAGCTCCCTCTACACTGTCCCCATCAAACACTCCCAGGACAGGGACAGCACGGGGTTAGATACAGAGTAAAGCTCCCTCTACACTGTCCCCCATCAAACACTCCCAGGACAGGTACAGCACGGGGTTAGATACAGAGTAAAGCTCCCTCTACACTGTCCCCATCAAACACTCCCAGGACAGGTACAGCACGGGGTTAGATACAGAGTAAAGCTCCCTCTACACTGTCCCCATCAAACACTCCCAGGACAGGTACAGCACGGGGTTAGATACAGAGTAAAGCTCCCTCTGCATTGTCTCCCATCAAACACTCCCAGGACAGGTACAGCACGGGGTTAGATACAGAGTAAAACACCCTGTACACTGTCCCCCATCAAACACTCCCAGGACAGGTACAGCACGGGGTCAGATACAGGGTAAAGCTCCCTCTACACTGTCCCCATCAAACACTCCCAGGACAAGTACAGCACGGGGTTAGATACAGAGTAAAGCTCCCTCTACACTGTCCCCATCAAACACTCCCAGGACAGGGACAGCACGGGGTTAGATACAGAGTAAAGCTCCCTCTACACTGTCCCCCATCAAACACTCCCAGGACAGGTACAGCACGGGGTTAGATACAGAGTAAAGCTCCCTCTACACTGTCCCCATCAAACACTCCCAGGACAGGTACAGCACGGGGTTAGATACAGAGTAAAGCTCCCTCTACACTGTCCCCATCAAACACTCCCAGGACAGGTACAGCACGGGGTTAGATACAGAGTAAAGCTCCCTCTACACTGTCCCCATCAAACACTCCCAGGACAGGTACAGCACGGGGTTAGATACAGAGTAAAGCTCCCTCTACACTGTCCCCCATCAAATACTCCCAGGACAGGTACAGCACGGGGTTAGATACAGAGTAAAGCTCCCTCTACACTGTCCCCCATCAAACACTCCCAGGACAGGTACAGCACGGGGTTAGATACAGAGTAAAGCTCCCTCTCCACTGTCCCCATCAAACACTCCCAGGACAGGGACAGCACGGGGTAGATACAGGGTAAAGCTCCCTCTACACTGTCCCCATCAAACACTCCCAGGACAGGTACAGCACGGGGTTAGATACAGAGTAAAGCTCCCTCTACACTGTCCCCATCAAACACTCCCAGGACAGGTACAGCACAGGGTTAGATACAGGGTAAAGCTCCCTCTACACTGTCCCCATCAAACACTCCCAGGACAGGTACAGCACGGGGTTAGATACAGAGTAAAGCTCCCTCTACACTGTCCCCATCAAACACTCCCAGGACAGGTACAGCACAGGGTTAGATACAGGGTAAAGCTCCCTCTACACTGTCCCCCATCAAACACTCCCAGGACAGGTACAGCACTGCGTTAGATACAGAGTAAAGCTCCCTCGACACTGTCCCCCATCAAACACTCCCAGGACAGGTACAGCACGGGGTTAGATACAGAGTAAAGCTCCCTCTCCACTGTCCCCATCAAACACTCCCAGGACAGGGACAGCACGGGGTAGATACAGGGTAAAGCTCCCTCTACACTGTCCCCATCAAACACTCCCAGGACAGGTACAGCACGGGGTTAGATACAGAGTAAAGCTCCCTCTACACTGTCCCCATCAAACACTCCCAGGACAGGTACAGCACAGGGTTAGATACAGGGTAAAGCTCCCTCTACACTGTCCCCCATCAAACACTCCCAGGACAGGTACAGCACGGGGTTAGATACAGAGTAAAGCTCCCTCTACACTGTCCCCATCAAACACTCCCAGGACAGGTACAGCACGGGGTCAGATACAGAGTAAAGCTCCCTCTACACTGTCCCCCATCAAACACTCCCAGGACAGGTACAGCACGGGGTTAGATACAGAGTAAAGCTCCCTCTACACTGTCCCCCATCAAACACTCCCAGGACAGGTACAGCACGGGGTTAGATACAGAGTAAAGCTCCCTCTACACTGTCCCCATCAAACACTCCCAGGACAGGGACAGCACGGGGTTAGATACAGAGTAAAGCTCCCTCTACACTGTCTCCATCAAACACTCCCAGGACAGGGACAGCATGGGGTTAGATACAGGGTAAAGCTCCCTCTACACTGTCCCCATCAAACACTCCCAGGACAGGTACAGCACGGGGTTAGATACAGAGTAAAGCTCCCTCTCCACTGTCCCCATCAAACACTCCCAGGACAGGGACAGCACGGGGTTAGATACAGGGTAAAGCTCCCTCTACACTGTCCCCATCAAACACTCCCAGGACAGGTACAGCACGGGGTTAGATACAGAGTAAAGCTCCCTCTACACTGTCCCCATCAAACACTCCCAGGACAGGTACAGCACAGGGTTAGATACAGGGTAAAGCTCTCTCTACACTGTCCCCATCAAACACTCCCAGGACAGGTACAGCACGGGGTTAGATACAGAGTAATGCTCCCTCTACACTGTCCCCCATCAAACACTCCCAGGACAGGTACAGCACGGGGTTAGATACAGAGTAAAGCTCCCTCTACATTAGCCTTGTGTGTCCCGCCCACTTTATACCCAGTGTCAGCATTGGGCGCTCCCAGGGGTTACTGGACAGTGATCAGGGACAGGAACAAAAGCAAAACAGTGCGGCTGCTGGAAATGTGATATAAAAACAGGAAGTGCTGGAATATTCAGCAGATAGTGTTTCATATTGAATACGACTTCTCTTCCAAACTGTTGTGTTGAGTCAGAATGGAGTTGAAACATTACCTCTGTTTCTCTCTCTCTCCACAGAGACTGCTGGAGAATATTTCCTTTCTGTTTTTCCCCTGTTTTTAATCACTGTGCAGCACTCACAAACAGAGAGATTCGTTTCGACATCTTTCACCACCTCACCACATCCCTAAATCCTGGCGGGATTTGATCTCAAAGCTACAGAGGATTCAGGCCAGGTGCCTGGCTCACAAGCACAGCAAATCGAGAAATCATTTCACAGGGTAGGTGCCGAGAGGTGCTTCCCCCTGGCTGGACAGCTGGGGGAGAGCGGGGGGGGAAACAGGGGGCAGCCTCGGGCGCTGGAGGGGGAAAGGGCCATGCTGTGGAGATGTTGGCGTTGGACTGGGGTGGGCACAGTAAGTAGTCTCACAACACCAGGTTAAAGTCCAATTATTTGGAATCACGAGCTTTCGGAGTTTCGCTCCTTCTTCAGGTGAGTGCAGGATTTGATTCACAAACAGGGCATACACACAAACAAACTCAATTTACAAGATAATGGTTGGAATGCAAGTCTTTACAGGTAATCAAGTCTCCATCTCCATAGACTCACCATGGACTACTCTCCAGAATCGGTTGCATTCTTGGACACACGCATCTCCATTAAGGACGGTCACCTCAGCACCTCACTGTACCGCAAGCCCACGGGTAACCTCACGATGCTCCACTTCTCCAGCTTCCACCCTAAACACGTTAAAGAATCCATCCCCTACGGACAAGCCCTCCGTATACACAGGATCTGCTCGGATGAGGAGGATCGCAACAGACACCTCCAGACGCTGAAAGATGCCCTCATAAGAACAGGATATAGCGCTCGATTCATCGATCGACAGTTCCGACGTGCCACAGCAAAAACCGCACCGACCTCCTCAGAAGACAAACACAGGACACAGTGGACAGAGTACCCTTCGTCGTCCAGTACTTCCCCGGAGCGGAGAAGCTACGACATCTTCTCCGGAGCCTTCAACATGTCATTGATGAAGACGAACATCTCGTCAAGGCCATCCCCACACCCCCACTTCTTGCCTTCAAACAACCACACAACCTCAAACAGACCATTGTCCGCAGCAAACTACCCAGCCTTCAGGAGAACAGTGACCATGACACCACACAACCCTGCCACAGCAACCTCTGCAAGATGTGCCGGATCATCGACACGGATGCCATCATCTCACGTGAGAACACCATCCACCAGGTACACGGTACCTACTCTTGCAACTCGGCCAACGTTGTCTACCTGATATGCTGCAGGAAAGGATGTCCCGAGGCATGGTACATTGGGGAGACCATGCAGACGCTACGACAATGAATGAATGGACACCGCTCGACAATCACCAGGCAAGACTGTTCTCTTCCTGTTGGGGAACACTTCAGCGGTCACGGGCATTCGGCCTCTGATCTTCGGGTAAGCGTTCTCCAAGGCGGCCTTCACGACAGCGCAGAGTCGCTGAGCAGAAACTGATAGCCAAGTTCCGCACACATGAGGACGGCCTCAACCGGGATCTTGGGTTCATGTCACACTATCTGTAACCCCCACAACTTGCCTGGACTTGCAGAATCTCACTAACTGTCCTGGCTGGAGACAATACACATCTCTTTAACCTGTGCTTAACGCTCTCTCCACTCACATTGTCTGTACCTTTAAGACTTGATTACCTGTAAAGACTCGCATTCCAACCATTATTTTGTAAATTGAGTTTGTGTCTCTGTGCCCTGTTTGTGACCAGAACTCCCACTCACCTGAAGAAGGAGCGAGACTCTGAAAGCTTTTGCTACCAAATAAACCTGTTGGGACTTTAACCTGGTGTTATAAGACTTCTTACTGGGGGAAGAGGAGACAGGGGGCACTGGCGGGGGGGGGGGTGGGCAGGAGGCAGCCTTGGATGCTGGGGGGAGGGGGACAGGGGGCAACCTCGGGCGCTTGGGGGGGGGGGGGGGAGGGGGAAGGGGAGACGGGGGCCGTTTCGGCTGCTGGGCGGGTGGGGGGGGTGGGGGGGGTGGGGGGGGAGGGGGAGAGACAGGGGACAACCTCGGCCGCTGGGGGGAGGGGCGGGGGTGTGGAGACAGAGGGCAGCCTCAGGCCCTGGGGGTGGGGGGGAGGGGAGGAGAGACAGGGGGCAGCCTCGGGCGCTGGGGGGGGGGAGGGAGGGGTGAGAGACAGAGGGCAGCCTCGGGCGCTTGGGGAGGAGGGAGGGGTGAGAGACAGAGGGCAGCCTCGGGCGCTGGGGGGGGGAGGGGTGGGGAGTATGGGGGGGAAGGGGGGGGGGGCGGGTGGGGGGGGGAGAGAGAGACAGGGGGCAGCCTGAAGCACCGGTGTGGAGGGCACAGTTACAGGGCGCTGGGGTCAGCCATTTTGGACTGAGATGAGGGGAATTGTCTTCACTGAGTGGGTTGTGAATCTCTGATCCCCCGACACAGAGAGCTGAGGGATGCTCAGTCCTTGGGAATGTTTGAGACGCAGATAGAGATTTCTTTGGAGAGGGTACAGAAAAGATTTACCAGGACGTTGCCTGGTTTGGAGGGCATTAGCTATGAGGAGAGATTGGAGAAACTTGGTTTGTTCTCACTGGAGCGATGGAGGTTGAGGGGAGACCTGATAGAAGTCTACAAGATTATGAGGGGCATGGACAGAGTGGATAGTCAGAAACTTTTTCCCAGGGAGGAAGAGTCAATTACTAGGGGGCACAGGTTTAAGGTGCGAGGGGCAAGGTTTAAAGGAGATGTATGAGGCAGATTTTTTACACAGAGGGTGGTGGGTGACTGGAACCCGTTGCCGGGGGAGGGAGTGGAAGCAGATACGATAGTGACTTTTAAGGGGCGTCTGGACAAATACATGAATAGGATGGGAATAGAGGGATACGGTCCCCGGAAGGGTAGGGGGTTTTAGTTCAGTCGGGGCAGCATGGTCGGTGCAGGCTTGGAGGGGCCGAAGGGCCTGTTCCTGTGCTGTAACTTTCTTTGCTTCTTGCTGTGTCCGGGCAGCGAGGGGTGAAAGCTGTTGAGCCAGTGCCAGCAGTGTCTGTGGGATCTTGCTGTTTCCCAGCATCATAAGAGAGAGTGAACCTTTGTAGAACAGATGAAAAGGGCAGCTGCTTGGGTGGTACCAGACGCTCTGGGACGCCCGGAGTTGGTGAGAGTCTCCCCTTCCCTACAGCACCCGTGAACGAGAGGGATGACACTTACTTGGGAGCCAGCAGCGGGTTTGATGTCGCCAGCACTTCGCTGGTGTCCAGCGCAGCTCCGTAAGGAGGCCTCGCCACGACGTAGGAGGTCGACTTGCCCATGGCTGAAGAAGGGAGAGGGGCGTCAGGCGAGCACATGGAGCGGATCCTGGGTGCATGCTCAGAGACCCTGGAGAAGCGTGTGGGCTGGCCAGGCGCGCCCCCGGACTGTGAGGAAGAGACGGCCGGCGGGGCAGTTCGTTGGGTCGGGCTCCTGAGACCTGGCGAGCGCCTGGGGTCCTCCGAGGGGACGCCGCCCCGGGCGTGCTGGTGGTGGGCCGTGCCCAGGGGTCCCTCCTCCGCCTGCAGCAGCTTCTCCCGCTCCTGCCGCGACCGACCCTCGGCAGAGTGGGTGTCCCGGGGGCAGCGGGGAGGGGCTCCGTAAGCCCCCGGGGCCAGCGGGTAGCGGTGGAGGTCCGCCTCCCGCTGCTGGGCAATCTTGGCCGACATGAAGGGCGAGTGGTAGCCCGGGGGCTCGGGGCCTGGCACTGGGCAAGGGGACTCGGCCTCGGGGCTGCCTGAAGGGGTGGCCAGGCTGTCGTAGGACAAGCTGCCATTGCGGGTCTGGTTGGCCAGGCTCTTGTAGGAGGTAGAGGTGGTGCCCTCGGAGCGGATGGACTGCAGGTGGCTCATCTCAAAGCCTCCACCATGCGCTGACTTCAGGCTGGACGAGCGCGAGCCATTGGACACCGGTTCAAACTGGAAGCTCTTGTAAATGGTGGGTGAGCGGTAAGTGTCCGACTCCAGATTGGGCTCCGACTTGTAGCTCTGGCTTCTGCTGCTGTCATCAATGGGAGTGGGCTCCTTCACCACCTCGCCCCGGGAAATCTGCAGAGACAGCACACACACCAGATTAGCACACCGAGCAAACACGGCAGGAAAACTCCACAGCAGGGCTGGGAATGCGGGGATTCAGTTGCTGCGGGGTTGGGAATGTGGGGCTGGGAATGCGGGGATTCAGTTGCTGCGGGGTTGGGAATGGGGGGATTCAGTTGCTGCGGGGCTGGGAATGCGGGGCTGGGAATGCAGGGATTCAGTTACTGCGGGATTGGGAATGGGGGGATTCAGTTACTGCGGGGCTGGGAATGCGGGGATTCAGTTACTGCGGGGCTGGGAATGCGGGGATTCAGTTACTGCGGGGCTGGGAATGGGGGGATTCAGTTGCTGCGGGGCTGGGAATGCGGGGATTCAGTTACTGCGGGGCTGGGAATGGGGGGATTCAGTTGCTGCGGGGCTGGGAATGCGGGGATTCAGTTACTGCGGGGCTGGGAATGCGGGGATTCAGTTACTGCGGGGCTGGGAATGGGGGGATTCAGTTACTGCGGGGCTGGGAATGCGGGGATTCAGTTACTGCGGGGCTGGGAATGGGGGGATTCAGTTACTGCGGGGCTGGGAATGCGGGGATTCAGTTACTGCGGAGCTGGGAATGGGGGGATTCAGTTACTGCGGGGCTGGGAATGTGGGGATTCAGTTACTGCGGGGCTGGGAATGCGGGGATTCAGTTACTGCGGGGCTGGGAATGTGGGGATTCAGTTACTGCGGGGCTGGGAATGGGGGGATTCAGTTACTGCGGGGCTGGGAATGTGGGGATTCAGTTACTGCGGGGCTGGGAATGCGGGGATTCAGTTACTGCGGGGCTGGGAATGGGGGGATTCAGTTACTGCGGGGCTGGGAATGCGGGGATTCAGTTACTGCGGGGCTGGGAATGGGGGGATTCAGTTGCTGCGGGGCTGGGAATGCGGGGATTCAGTTACTGCGGGGCTGGGAATGCGGGGATTCAGTTACTGCGGGGCTGGGAATGGGGGGATTCAGTTACTGCGGGGCTGGGAATGCGGGGATTCAGTTACTGCGGGGCTGGGAATGGGGGGATTCAGTTGCTGCGGGGCTGGGAATGCGGGGCTGGGAATGCATGGATTCAGTTACTGCGGGGCTGGGAATGGGGGGATTCAGTTACTGCGGGGCTGGGAATGTGGGGCTGGGAATGCGGGGATTCAGTTACTGCGGGGCTGGGAATGCGGGGATTCAGTTACTGCGGGGCTGGGAATGCGGGGATTCAGTTACTGCCATGAGGCTGGAGTAGCTGGATTTGCCTCTAAGCAGTGGCGGTCCAGGTTGACATTGGGTGTCAGCGACAGAGAGCTTCATCATTGCTGACAAAGCAGGGGCAACGCTTTCAGTCGCAGCTTTCCAATGGAAACTGTGAAATGCTTGAACGAACTGCGGATATATAGGAAAAAACAGAATGGGAGACAATGTAGGTTAAAACTGGGCATGCGTAAGAGGTCGGAATGGAAGATAGGAAGGGTTGGAGGGAGCTGGAGGAGGTTACAGAGATAGGGAGGGCGTGTAGGGGCTGGAGGAGGTTACAGAGATAGGGAGGGGTGTAGGGGCTGGAGGAGGTTACAGAGATAGGGACGGGTGTAGGGGCTGGAGGAGGTTACAGTAATAGGGAGGGGTGTAGGGGCTGGAGGAAGTTAGAGAGATAGGGAGGGGTGTAGGGGCTGGAGGAGGTTACAGAGATAGGGAGGGGTGGAGGGGCTGGAGGAGGTTACAGAGAAAGGGAGGGGTGTAGGAGGTTACAGCGATAGGGAGGGGTGTAGGGGCTGGAGGAGGTTACAGAGAAAGGGAGGGGTGTAGGAGGTTACAGCGATAGGGAGGGGTGTAGGGGCTGATGGAGTTTACAGAGATAGGGAGGGAGTGTAGGGGCTGGAGGAGGCTACAGAGATAGGGAGGGGTGTAGGAGGTTACAGCGATAGGGAGGGGTGTAGGGGCTGGAGGAGGTTACAGTGATAGGGAGGGGTGTAGGGGCTGGAGGAAGTTAGAGAGATAGGGAGGGGTGTAGGGGCTGGAGGAGGTTACAGAGATAGGGAGGGGTGTAGGGGCTGGAGGAGGCTACAGAGATAGGGAGGGGTGTAGGGGCTGGAGGAAGTTAGAGAGATAGGGAGGGCTGTAGGGGCTGGAGGAGGTTACAGAGATAGGGAGGGGTGTAGGGGCTGGAGGAAGCTACAGAGATAGGGAGGGGTGTAGGAGGTTACAGCGATAGGGAGGAGTGTAGGAGGTTACAGAGATAGGAAGGGGTGTAGGGGCTGGAGGAGGTTACAGAGGTAGGGAGGGGTGTAGGGCTGGAGGAGGTTACAGAGATAGGGAGGGGTGTGGGGGCTGGAGGAGGTTACAGAGATAGGGAGGGGTGTAGGGCCAGGAGGAGGTTACAGAGAGAGAGAAGGGTGTAGGGGCTGGAGGAGGTTACAGAGATAGGGAGGGGTGTAGGAGGTTACAGAGATAGGAAGGGGTGTAGGGGCTGGAGGAGGTTACAGAGATAGGGAGGGGTGTAGGGGCTGGAGGAGGTTACAGAGAGAGAGAAGGGTGTAGGGGCTGGAGGAGGTTACAGAGATAGGGAGGGGTGTGGGGGCTGGAGGAGGTTACAGAGAAAAGGAGGGGTGTAGGGGCTGGAGGAGGTTACAGAGAGAGAGGAGGGTGTAGGGGCTGGCGGAGGTTACAGAGATAGGGAGAGGTGTGGGGGCTGGAGGAGGTTACAGAGAAAAGGAGGGGTGTAGGGGCTGGAGGAGGTTACAGAGAGAGAGGAGGGTGTAGGGGCTGGAAGAGGTTACAGGGATAGGGAGGGGTGTAGGGGCTGGCGGAGGTTACAGAGATAGGGAGAGGTGTAGGGGCTGGAGGAGGTTATAGAGATAGGGAGGGGTGTAGAGGCTGGAGGAGGTGACAGAGATAGGGAGGAGTTCTATACTGAAGCCTAGGTCTTTTCCCCAGGGTATGGAGTCCAAAACTAGAGGGCGTAGATTGAAGGTGAGAGGGGAAACATGTAAAAGGGACCCGAGGGGTAACCTCTTCACGCAGAGGGTGGTGCGTACATGGAATGAGCTGCAAGAGGGGGTGGTAGAGGCAGGTACAGTTACAACATTTAAAAGACATTTGGACAGGTAGATGGATGGGAAAGGTTTAGAGGGATATGCCCAAACGTAGGCAAATGGGACTAGTTGAGTTGAAGAAAGGTGGTTGGCATGGAGGAGACGGGCTGAAGGGCCTGTTTCCATGCTGTATATCTCGATGACTCTCCATCCATTGTGTGGCTGCTGTTGGTGCTCCCTTTCCTGGGGTGTGGGTGTTGCTGGCTCGGCCCTCATTGCCCCTGTGAAGGTACATCTGAACTAGGAGCAGGAGTAGGCCATCTGGCCCCTCGAGCCTGCTCCGCCATTCAATAAGATCATGGCTGATCTTTTCATGGACTCAGCTCCACTTACCCGCCCGCTCACCATAACCCTTAATTCCTTTACTCTTCAAAAATCTATCTATCCTTGCCTTAACAACATTCAATGAGGGAGCCTCAACTGCTTCACCGGGCAGGGAATTCCACAGATTCACAACCCTTTGTGTGAAGAAGTTCCTCCTCAACTCAGTCCTAAATCTGCTCTCCTTATTTTGAGGCCATGCCCCCGAGTTCTAGTTTCACCCGCCAGTGGAAACAACTTCCCTGCTTCTATCTTATCGATTCCCTTCATAATCTTATATGTTTCTATAAGATCTCCCCTCATTCTTCTGAATTCCAATGAGTATAGCCCCAGTCTACTCAGTCTCTCCTCATAAGCCAACCCTCTCAACTCCGGAATCAACCCAGTGAATCTCCTCTGCACCCTCTCCAGTGCCAGTATATCCTTTCTCAAGTAAGGAGACCAAAACTGTACACAGTACTCCAGGTGTGGCCTCACCAGCACCTTATACAGCTGCAACATAACCTCGCTGTTTTTAAACTCCATCCCTCTCGCAATGAAGGACAAAATTCCATTTGTCGTCTTAATTACCTGCTGCACCTGCAAACCAACTCCTTGAGATTCCTGCACAAGGACACCCAGGTCCCTCTGCACAGCAGCATGCTGCAATTTTTTACCATTTAAATAATAGTCCATTTTGCTGTTATTCCGACCAAAATGGATGACCTCACATTTACCAACATTGTACTCCATCTGCCAGACCCTCGCCCACTCACTGAGACTATCTATATCCCTTTGCAGACTTTCAGCGTCCTCTGCACACTTTGCTCTGCCACTCATCTTACTGTCATCTGCGAATTTTGACACACTACAGTTGGTCCCCAACTCCAAATCATCTGTAAATCGTAAACAATTGCGGCCCAACATTGATCCCTGAGGCACACCACTAGTCACTGATCGCCAACCAGAATAACACCCATTTACCCCCACTCTTTGCTTTCTGTTAGTTAACCAATCCTCTAACCATGCTAATCCATTACCTGTAACACCGTGCACCTTTATCTTATGCAGCAGTCTTTGGTGCGGCACCTTGTCAAATGCCTTCTGGAAATCCAGATACACCACACCCACAGGTTCCCCATTGTCCACTGCACATGTAATGTTCTCAAAGAATTCCACCAAATTAGTCAAACATGACCTGCCCTTCATGAACCCAAGCTGCGTCTTCCCAATGGGACAATTTATATCCAGATGTCTCGCTATTTCTTCCTTGATGATAGATTCAAGCATTTTCCCTACTACAGAAGTTAAGCTAACCGGTCTATAGTTACCCACCTTTTGTCCACCTCCGTTTTTAAACAGTGGTGTCACATTTGCTGTTTTCCAATCTGCGGGAACCACCCGAGTCCAGCAAATTTTGATAAATTACCACTAGTGCATTTGCTATTTCCCCCGCCATCTCTTTCAGGACCCTGGGATGCATTCCATCAGGACCAGGAGACTTGTCTACCTTCAGCCCCATTAACTTGCCCAACACTACGTCTTTGGTGATAATGATAGTTTCTTGGTGATAGTTTGCAAAGGTTGTTGACTGTAGCCTGGCTCGGTGCCGTCACGGTGCTGTGAGGGCGCGAGTGCCACAGGTTTACCCAGCATGCTTCCCTTCCACACACCCTGACTCCATTTCCCAAGCAGCTGCCATTGGCTGCGCGGTGCAGGCTGCGACAGCCACAAGGAAGTGGTTCAGACTCGTTTTCCAAACATGGCACTGGCCGCTTCCTCAAATCATTTCATCACAGCTGACAAATGCTTAATCTGTAGCTTCAGCAGCACAAGGCTTACCCCATTTCCCCAGCGTGTACACCACTCGCCAGGGCAAACTGACCCTGCAATACTCACCCTGCTGTTCACATACCTCCAGGGCCCTTACTAACATCCTCCTTATCTCTGTAACCTCCTCCAGCCCCTACACCCCTCCCTATCTCTGTAACCTCCTCCAGCCCCTACACCCCTCCCTATCTCTGTAACCTCCTCCAGCCCCTACACCCCTCCCTATCTCTGTAACCTCCTCCAGCCCCTACACCCCTCCCTATCTCTGTAACCTCCTCCAGCCCCCTACACCCCTCCCTATCTCTGTAACCTCCTCCAGCCCCTACACCCCTCCCTATCTCTGTAACCTCCTCCAGCCCCTACACCCCTCCCTATCTCTGTAACCTCCTCCAGCCCCTACACCCCTCCCTTTCCCTGTAACCTCCTCCAGCCCCTACACCCCTCCCTATCTCTGTAACCTCCTCCAGCCCCTACACCCCTCCCTATCTCTGTAACCTCCTCCAGCCCCTACACCCCTCCCTTTCCCTGTAACCTCCTCCAGCCCCTACACCCCTCCTTATCTCTGTAACCTCCTCCAGCCCCTACACCCCTCCCTATCTCTGTAACCTCCTCCAGCCCCTACACCCCTCCCTATCTCTGTAACCTCCTCCAGCCCCTACACCCCTCCCTATCTCTGTAACCTCCTCCAGCCCCTACACCCCTCCCTATCTCTGTAACCTCCTCCAGCCCCTACACCCCTCCTTATCTCTATAACCTCCTCCAGCCCCTACACCCCTCCCTATCTCTGTAACCTCCTCCAGCCCCTACACCCCTCCCTAACTCTGTAACCTCCTCTACCCCCTACACCCCTCCCTATCTCTGTAACCTCCTCCAGCCCCCTACACCCCTCCCTATCTCTGTAACCTCCTCCAGCCCCTACACCCCTCCCTATCTCTGTAACCTCCTCCAGCCCCTACACCCCTCCCTATCTCTGTAACCTCCTCCAGCCCCTACACCCCTCCCTATCTCTGTAACTTCCTCCAGCCCCTACACCCCTCCCTATCTCTGTAACCTCCTCCAGCCCCTACACCCCTCCCTATCTCTGTAACCTCCTCCAGCCCCTACACCCCTCCCTATCTCTGTAACCTCCTCCAGCCCCTACACCCCTCCCTATCTCTGTAACCTCCTCCAGCCCCTACACCCCTCCCTATCTCTGTAACCTCCTCCAGCCCCTACACCCCTCCCTATCTCCGTCACCCCCCCAGCCCCTACACCCCTCCCTATCTCTGTAACCCCCTCCAGCCCCTACACCCCTCCCTATCTCTGTAACCTCCTCCAGCCCCTACACCCCTCCCTATCTCTGTAACCCCCTCCAGCCCCTACACCCCTCCCTGTCTCTGTAACCTTCTCCAGCCCCCCACACCCCTCCCTATCTCTGTAACCTCCTCCAGCCCCCACACCTCTCCCTACCTCTGTAACATCCTCCAGCCCCTACACCCATCCCTATCTCTGTAACCTCTTCCAGCTCCTACACCCCTCCCTATCTCTGTAACCGCCTCCAGCCCCTACACCCCTCTCTATCTACGTCACCTCCTCCAGCCCCTACACCCCTCTCCATCTCTGTAACCTCCTCCAGCCCCCTACACCCGTCCCTATCTCTGTAACCTCCTCCAGCCCCTACACCCCTCCCTATCTCTGTAACTTCCTCCAGCCCCTACACCCCTCCCTATCTCTGTAACCTCCTCCAGCCCCTACACCCCTCCCTATCTCTGTAACCTCATCCAGCCCCTACACCCCTCCCTATCTCTGTAACCTCCTCCAGCCCCTACACCCCTCCCTATCTCTGTAACCTCCTCCAGCCCCTACACCCCTCCCTATCTCCGTCACCCCCTCCAGCCCCTACACCCCTCCCTGTCTCTGTAACCTTCTCCAGCACCCCACACCCCTCCCTATCTCTGTAACCTCCTCCAGCCCCTCCCTCTCTCTGTAACCTCCTCCAGCCCCTACACCCCTCCCTATCTCTGTAACCTCCTCCAGCCCCCACACCTCTCCCTACCTCTGTAACATCCTCCAGCCCCTACACCCATCCCTATCTCTGTAACCTCTTCCAGCTCCTACACCCCTCCCTATCTCTGTAACCGCCTCCAGCCCCTACACCCCTCTCTATCTACGTCACCTCCTCCAGCCCCTACACCCCTCTCCATCTCTGTAACCTCCTCCAGCCCCCTACACCCGTCCCTATCTCTGTAACTTCCTCCAGCCCCTACACCCCTCCCTATCTCTGTAACCTCCTCCAGCCCCTACACCCCTCCCTATCTCTGTAACCTCCTCCAGCCCCTACACTCCGCTCTATCGCCGTCACCTCCTCCAGCCCCCACACCTCTCCCTATCTCTGTAACCTCCTCCAGCCTACACCCCTCCCAATCTCTGTAACCTCCTCCAGCCTACACCCCTCCCAATCTCTGTAACCTCCTCCAGCCCCTACACCCCTCCCTATCTCTGTAACCTCCCCCAGCCCGTACACCCCTCCCTATCTCTGTAACCTCCTCCAGCCCCTACACCCCTCCCTATGTCTGTAACCTCCTCCAGCCCCTACACCCCTCCCTATCTCTGTAACCTTCTCCAGCCCCTATACCTCTCCCTCTTCTTCCAAGTGGGAAGAGACCTGGGCTGTCAGTCCTCTCCTGATAAATAGCCTCACGTATGCCTGGTATCATCCTTCTCTGCACCATCTCCCGTTATCCTTCCTACAGTAAGGAGACCGGTAGTCGGTACAGTAAGTGTGGTCGAGACGATGTTCGCCCAACCTCCCTGCTTTTCAATTCTATCTCTCGAGAACAAAGCCCAGTGCTTGTTTGGTCTAACTTTCAGACATTGGTGGACTTCTACTCCAAGACCGCTTTGCTCCTCTGCCCCTCCGAGGCTGACTACATTCCAAGCAATAAACGACCTCTCTAATCTTCCGATCAGAACGACCCAGCTCAAATTTCGTAGAATAAAACAGGGCAGAAGGCGGCCATTTGGGCATCGAGCCTGCACCGAACAAAATCCCATATTCCATATTTACCCTAGCTAGTTCCCTGACACTGGGGCAATATTGCATTGGTCAGTCCACCGATCCTACACATCTTTGGACACTAAGGGCCAATTTAGCATGGCCAATCTCCCTAACCTACACATCTTTGGACACTAAGGGCCAATTTCCCTAACCTGCACATCTTTGGACTGTGGGAGGAAACCGGAGCACCCGGAGGAAACTCACGCAGACACGGGGGAGAACGTGCAGACTCCACACAGACAGTGACCCGGGGCTGGAATTGAACCCGGGCCCCTGGCGCTGTGAGGTAGCAGCGCTAACCGCTGTGAATGGTGTCATGTTTACGGGGGAAGCTGGATAAACACAGGGGGGAGAAAGGGGCAGAGGGTGAGATGAATGGAGGAGTGTCACGTGGGATAGAAACACAATTGGGGAGCAGCAGGGCTGAAGTGCTAGTTTCTGCTCTGTAAACCCGAACCCGTTCAGAGCGACGTGACGGTGCCAGGGTCAGGAGTGGCGGGGGGAGACGTACCTTCTCACTGGCCGAGTGGGTGAGGGCAGTGTGGTTGCGGCCCGGGCTGCTGTAGGCCGGTCTGTACTTGTACATGGTGGGCGTCGGTGGGTTGTCCATTCTGTTCAGCAAGTTGCTCTCTGTGGCCGGGGCGGAGAGAATAAAAACACTTGGGTTAAAATGCAGAGTGACGTGGGAAAGTGACCGACTGCACGCCTGCTTCTCAGAGCAACAGCAACTTGACACACGGGCCTGACGGTAACTCTGACCTCAGGCACAGTGCTGGGCTACCCGCCCTGTCGAACAGGACGGGTAACGGTGTCCCCCTCAGGGCCCGATTCGCCCTGTAAATCCAGATCAAACTGCCCCTCAGTAGGAGGGCGAGTCTGGACATTGAGAATTCAGAGTGGGAGCCAGGCAACGCTGCTGTGTCTGAGTGTTAAACCCCCACTCCGGGTGTGGGCTCACGCCACGGGGAGGGACAGTCTGCAATCGACTGGCTCTTCTCAATTCATTCCCCGCGCACATGCCTGCCACACTTTGACCCCACACTCTTGGCAATCACAGGCATCCAACCACGTGAGGAGACCCCCCCAGCCCCTGCCCAATGCCACGTCAGCTCCTGAATGCCCCCCCCCCGCCCCCCCCCCCACCCCACTGGTAGTAGTGGAGCGAGGAGACTCACCCTCATTCGTCGCCAGTGACAAGTGAGCCCGGAGGCCTGAGTAACGGTGTAAATCTGGTTTCGGAGGAGGAGGGGGTTCAGCGTCTGCTGACTGGCTCTCCATAATCTCCAGACTTCCTTTGGACTGTGGGACAGAGGAGATTGAGTTATTCCACACAGGCTGGAGCTGCCAAACTTAGCACTCTACACATTAAACAAATCTGCGCGATATACCCCGCGCGATAAACAAATCCACACGATAAACCCCGCGCGATAAACCCTGCGCGATAAACAAATCCACACGATATACCCCGCGCGATAAACCCCACACGATAAACCCCGCGCGATAAACCCCGCGCGATAAACCCCACACGATAAACCCCACGCGATAAACCCCGCGCGATAAACCCCGCGCGATAAACCCCACACGATAAACCCCACGCGATAAACCCCACACGATAAACCCCGCGCGATAAACCCCGCGCGATAAACCCCACGCGATAAACCCCACGCGATAAACCCCACGCGATAAACCCCGCGCGATAAACCCCGCGCGATAAACCCCGCGCGATAAACCCCACGCGATAAACCCCACGCGATAAACCCCGCGCGATAAACCCTGCGCGATAAACAAATCCACACGATAAACAAATCCACACGATAAACCCCACGCGATAAACCCCACGCGATAAACCCCACGCGATAAACCCCACGCGATATACCCCACACGATAAACCCCACACGATAAACCCCACGCGATAAACAAATCCACACGATAAACAAATCCACACGATAAACCCCACACGATAAACCCCACGCGATATACCCCACGCGATAAACCCCACGCGATAAACCCCACGCGATAAACCCCACGCGATAAACAAATCCACACGATAAACCCCACGCGATAAACCCCACGCGATAAACAAATCCACACGATAAACCCCACGCGATAAACCCCACGCGATAAACCCCACGCGATAAACCCCACGCGATAAACCCCACGCGATAAACCCCACGCGATATACCCCACACGATAAACCCCACACGATAAACCCCACGCGATAAACAAATCCACACGATAAACAAATCCACACGATAAACCCCACACGATAAACCCCACGCGATATACCCCACACGATAAACCCCACGCGATAAACCCCACGCGATAAACCCCACGCGATAAACCCCACACGATAAACAAATCCACACGATAAACCCCACGCGATAAACCCCACGCGATAAACAAATCCACACGATAAACCCCACGCGATAAACCCCACGCGATAAACCCCACGCGATAAACCCCACGCGATAAACCCCACGCGATAAACCCCACGCGATAAACCCCACACGATAAACCCCACACGATAAACCCCACACGATAAACCCCACACGATAAACCCCACGCGATAAACCCCACGCGATAAATCCCACGCGATAAACAAATCCACACGATAAACCCCACGCGATAAACTCCACACGATAAACCCCACACGATAAACCCCACGCGATAAACAAATCCACACGATAAACCCCACGCGATAAACCCCACGCGATAAACAAATCCACACGATAAACCCCACACGATAAACCCCACACGATAAACCCCACACGATAAACCCCACGCGATAAACCCCACGCGATAAACCCCACGCGATAAACCCCACGCGATAAACAAATCCACACGATAAACCCCACGCGATAAACCCCACACGATAAACCCCACACGATAAACCCCACACGATAAACAAATCCACACGATAAACCCCACACGATAAACCGCACGCGATAAACAAATCCACACGATAAACCCCACACGATAAACCCCACACGATAAACCCCACACGATAAACCCCACACGATAAACCCCACACGATAAACCCCACACGATAAACCCCACACGATAAACCCCACGCAATAAACCCCATGCAATAAACCCCACACGATAAACCCCACACGATAATCCCCACACGATAAACCCCACACGATAAACCCTACACGATAAACCCCACACGATAAACCCCACACGATAAACCCCACACGATAAACCCCACACGATAAACCCCACGCAATAAACCCCACGCAATAAACCCCACACGATAAACCCCACACGATAAACCCCACACGATAAACCCCACACGATAAACCCCACACGATAAACAAATCCACACGATAAACAAATCCACACGATAAACCCCACACGATAAACAAATCCACACGATAAACCCCACACGATAAACTCCACACGATAAACCCCACACGATAAACCCCACACGATAAACAAATCCACACGATAAACCCCACGCGATAAACCCCACACGATGAACCCCACACGATAGACAAATCCACACGATAAACCCCACACGATAAACCCCACACGATAAACCCCACACGATAAACCCCACACGATAAACAAATCCACACGATAAACCCCACACGATAAACCCCACACGATAAACAAATCCACACGATAAACCCCACACGATAAACCCCACGCGATAAACCCCACGCGATAAACCCCACGCGATAAACCCCACACGATAAACAAATCCACACGATAAACCCCACACGATAAACCCCACACGATAAACCCCACACGATAAACCCCACACGATAAACCCCACACGATAAACAAATCCACCCGATAAACCCCACACGATAAACCCCACACGATAAACAAATCCACACGATAAACCCCACACGATAAACCCCACGCGATAAACCCCACGCGATAAACCCCACGCGATAAACCCCACACGATAAACAAATCCAGATAGCAGAGACAACATTTTAGTGAGCAGAGAGGAACGAGGTCAGAAGGAGGCAAATACAGGCCTTCGAACCTGCTCCGCCACCCAATCAGATCAGGGCTGATCTCTCCCTGTCTCAAACCCACCTCTTCCCCAGATCCCCTTAACCTTTTTTTGATCAGAAACGTTTTTATCTCCTTCTTGAACATAGAACATAGAACATAGAAAGCCACAGCACAAACAGGCCCTTCGGCCCACAAGTTGTGCCGATCACATCCCCACCTCTAGGCCTATCTATAGCCCTCAATCCCATTAAATCCCATGTACTCATCCAGAAGTCTCTTAAAAGACCCCAACGAGTTTGCCTCCACCACCACCGACGTCAGCCGATTCCACTCACCCACCACCCTCTGAGTGAAAAACTTACCCCTGACATCTCCTCTGTACCTACCCCCCAGCACCTTAAACCTGTGTCCTCTCGTAGCAACCATTTCAGCCCTTGGAAATAGCCTCTGAGAGTCTACCCTATCCAGACCTCTCAACATCTTGTAAACCTCTATCAGGTCACCTCTCATCCTTCGTCTCTCCAGGGAGAAGAGACCAAGCTCCCTCAACCTATCCTCATAAGGCATGCCCCCCAATCCAGGCAACATCCTTGTAAATCTCCTCTGCACCCTTTCAATGGCTTCAACATCTTTCCTGTAATGAGGTGACCAGAACTGCGCGCAGTACTCCAAGTGGGGTCTAACCAGGGTCCTATAAAGCTGCAGCATTATCTCCCGACTCCTAAACTCAATCCCTCGATTAATGAAGGCCAGTACGCCGTACGCCTTCTTGACCGCATCCTCCACCTGCGAGGCCGATTTAAGAGTCCTATGGACCCGGACCCCAAGGTCCTTCTGATCCTCTACACTGCTAAGAATGGTACCCTTCATATTATACTGCTGCTTCATCCCATTGGATCTGCCAAAATGGATCACCACACACTTATCCGGGTTGAAGTCCATCTGCCACTTCTCCGCCCAGTCTTGCATTCTATCTATGTCTCGCTGCAACTTCTGACATCCCTCCAAACTATCCACAACACCACCTACCTTGGTGTCGTCAGCAAACTTACCAACCCATCCCTCCACTTCCTCATCCAGGTCATTTATGAAAATGACAAACAGCAAGGGTCCCAGAACAGATCCCTGGGGCACTCCACTGGTCACTGACCTCCATGCAGAGAAAGACCCCTCCACAGCCACTCTCTGCCTTCTGCAGGCAAGCCAGTTCTGGATCCACAAGGCAACAGCCCCTTGGATCCCATGCCCTCTCACTTTCTCAAGAAGTCTTGCATGGGGGACCTTATCGAACGCCTTGCTGAAGTCCATATTGAAGTCCATTGAAACCATTCAATGATTCAGACTCCACCGCGCTCTGGGGCAGCGAGTTCCACAATTCACCACCCTCTGCGAGAAGTCGTTCCTCCTCATCTCAGTTTTAAATCTACCGCCTCTCAACCTATACCTGCGACCTCGTGTTCGAGACTGTCCCACAAGGGAAAACATTCGGTCTACATCTATTTTATCCAAAGATGTGCGGGTTAGGTTGATTGGCCATGCTAAAAAATTGCCCCTTAGTGTCCTGGGATGCGTAGATTAGAGGGATTAGTGGGTAAAATATGTAGGGATATGGGGGTAGGGCCTGGGTGGGACTGTGGTCGGTGCAGACTCGATGGGCCGAATGGCCTCTTTCTGAACTGTAGGGTTTCTATGATTTCTATTACATTTTAGTGTTTTGAATCCCTCGATCACATCCCCTCTCATCCTTCGAGTACAAGCCTCAAACTGTTTTAAACCATGTCACCAACCTCCACCCCCGCGTCACCCTCTGCCTTCACATCACCCTCCGTCAGACACCCTCCCGCGCCATCCCAGTGTCACGCTGTCTCCCACACCCTCACACACTGTCCCAGTGTCACGCTCTCTCCCACACCCTCACACTCTGTCCCAGTGTCACGCTGTCTCCCACACCCTCACACACTGTCCCAGTGTCACACTGTCTCCCACATCCTCACACTCTGTCCCAGTGTCACGCTGTCTCCCACACCCTCACACACTGTCCCAGTGTCACACTGTCTCCCACACCCTCACACACTGTCCCAGTGTCACGCTGTCTCCCACACCATCACATTCTGTCCCAGTGTCACGCTCTCTCCCACACCCTCCCGCTCTGTCCCAGTGTCACGCTCTCTCTCACACCCTCCCGCTCTGTCCCAGTGTCACGCTCTCTCTCACACCCTCCCGCTCTGTCCCAGTGTCACACTGTCTCCCACACCCTCACACTCTGTCCCAGTGTCACACTGTCTCCCACACCCTCACAATCTGTCCCAGTGTCACGCTGTCTCCCACACCCTCACACTCTGTCCCAGTGTCACACTGTCTCCCACACCCTCACACTCTGTCCCAGTGTCACACTGTCTCCCACACCCTCACACTCTGTCCCAGTGTCACGCTCTCTCCCACACCCTCACGCTCTGTCCCAGTGTCACGCTCTCTCCCACACCCTCACGCTCTGTCCCAGTGTCACACTGTCTCTCACACCCTCACGCTCTGTCCCAGTGTCACACTGTCTCCCACACCCTCACACTCTGTCCCAGTGTCACACTGTCTCCCACACACCCACACTCTGTCCCAGTGTCACGCTGTCTCCCACACCCTCTGTCCCAGTGTCACACTGTCTCCCACACCCTCCCGCTCTGTCCCAGTGTCACCCTGTCTCCCACACCCTCACACTCTGTCCCAGTGTCACACTGTCTCCCACACCCTCTGTCCCAGTGTCACACTGTCTCCCACACCCTCACACTCTGTCCCAGTGTCACGCTCTCTCCCACACCCTCACGCTCTGTCCCAGTGTCACACTGTCTCTCACACCCTCACGCTCTGTCCCAGTGTCACGCTGTCTCCCATACCCTCACACTCTGTCCCAGTGTCACGCTGTCTCCCACACCCTCACACACTGTCCCAGTGTCACGCTCTCTCCAACACCCTCCCGCTCTGTCCCAGTGTCACACTGTCTCCCACACCCTCACACTCTGTCCCAGTGTCACGCTCTCTCCAACACCCTCCCGCTCTGTCCCAGTGTCACACTGTCTCCCACACCCTCACACACTGTCCCAGTGTCACGCTCTCTCCAACACCCTCACACTCTGTCCCAGTGTCACACTGTCTCCCACACCCTCACACTCTGTCCCAGTGTCACACTGTCTCCCACACCCTCACACACTGTCCCAGTGTCACACTGTCTCCCACACCCTCACACACTGTCCCAGTGTCACACTGTCTCCCACACCCTCACGCTCTGTCCCAGTGTCACGCTCTCTCCCACACCCTCACACTGTGTCCCAGTGTCACACTCTCTCCCACACCCTCACGCTCTGTCCCAGTGTCACACTGTCTCTCACACCCTCACGCTCTGTCCCAGTGTCACGCTGTCTCCCACACCCTCACACTCTGTCCCAGTGTCACACTGTCTCCCACACCCTCACACTCTGTCCCAGTGTCACACTGTCTCCCACACCCTCACGCTCTGTCCCAGTGTCACACTGTCTCCCACACCCTCACACTCTGTCCCAGTGTCACACTGTCTCCCACACCCTCACACTCTGTCCCAGTGTCACACTGTCTCCCACACCCTCACACTCTGTCCCAGTGTCACACTGTCTCCCACACCCTCACACTCTGTCCCAGTGTCACACTGTCTCCCACACCCTCACACTCTGTCCCAGTGTCACACTGTCTCCCACACCCTCACACACTGTCCCAGTGTCACACTGTCTCCCACACCCTCACACACTGTCCCAGTGTCACACTGTCTCCCACACCCTCACGCTCTGTCCCAGTGTCACGCTCTCTCCCACACCCTCACACTGTGTCCCAGTGTCACACTCTCTCCCACACCCTCACGCTCTGTCCCAGTGTCACACTGTCTCTCACACCCTCACGCTCTGTCCCAGTGTCACGCTGTCTCCCACACCCTCACACTCTGTCCCAGTGTCACACTGTCTCCCACACCCTCACACTCTGTCCCAGTGTCACGCTGTCTCCCACACCCTCACACTCTGTCCCAGTGTCACACTGTCTCCCACACCCTCACGCTCTGTCCCAGTGTCACACTGTCTCCCACACCCTCACACTCTGTCCCAGTGTCACACTGTCTCCCACACCCTCACACTCTGTCCCAGTGTCACACTGTCTCCCACACCCTCACACTCTGTCCCAGTGTCACACTGTCTCCCACACCCTCACACTCTGTCCCAGTGTCACACTGTCTCCCACACCCTCACACTCTGTCCCAGTGTCACACTGTCTCCCACACCCTCACACTCTGTCCCAGTGTCACACTGTCTCCCACACCCTCACACACTGTCCCAGTGTCACGCTCTCTCCAACACCCTCCCGCTCTGTCCCAGTGTCACACTGTCTCCCACACCCTCACACTCTGTCCCAGTGTCACACTGTCTCCCACACCCTCACACTCTGTCCCAGTGTCACACTGTCTCTCACACCCTCACGCTCTGTCCCAGTGTCACGCTGTCTCCCATACCCTCACACTCTGTCCCAGTGTCACGCTGTCTCCCACACCCTCACACACTGTCCCAGTGTCACGCTCTCTCCAACACCCTCCCGCTCTGTCCCAGTGTCACACTGTCTCCCACACCCTCACACTCTGTCCCAGTGTCACGCTCTCTCCAACACCCTCCCGCTCTGTCCCAGTGTCACACTGTCTCCCACACCCTCACACACTGTCCCAGTGTCACGCTCTCTCCAACACCCTCACACTCTGTCCCAGTGTCACACTGTCTCCCACACCCTCACACTCTGTCCCAGTGTCACACTGTCTCCCACACCCTCACACACTGTCCCAGTGTCACACTGTCTCCCACACCCTCACACACTGTCCCAGTGTCACACTGTCTCCCACACCCTCACGCTCTGTCCCAGTGTCACGCTCTCTCCCACACCCTCACACTGTGTCCCAGTGTCACACTCTCTCCCACACCCTCACGCTCTGTCCCAGTGTCACACTGTCTCTCACACCCTCACGCTCTGTCCCAGTGTCACGCTGTCTCCCACACCCTCACACTCTGTCCCAGTGTCACGCTGTCTCCCACACCCTCACGCTCTGTCCCAGTGTCACACTGTCTCCCACACCCTCACGCTCTGTCCCAGTGTCACACTGTCTCCCACACCCTCACACTCTGTCCCAGTGTCACACTGTCTCCCACACCCTCACGCTCTGTCCCAGTGTCACACTGTCTCCCACACCCTCACACTCTGTCCCAGTGTCACACTGTCTCCCACACCCTCACACTCTGTCCCAGTGTCACACTGTCTCCCACACCCTCACACTCTGTCCCAGTGTCACACTGTCTCCCACACCCTCACACACTGTCCCAGTGTCACGCTCTCTCCAACACCCTCCCGCTCTGTCCCAGTGTCACACTGTCTCCCACACCCTCACACTCTGTCCCAGTGTCACACTGTCTCCCATACCCTCACACTCTGTCCCAGTGTCACACTGTCTCCCACACCCTCACACTCTGTCCCAGTGTCACACTGTCTCCCACACCCTCACACTCTGTCCCAGTGTCACACTGTCCCCCACACCCTCACACTCTGTCCCAGTGTCACACTGTCTTTCACACCCTCATGCTCTGTCCCAGTGTCACGCTGTCTCCCACACCCTCTGTCCCAGTGTCACACTGTCTCCCACACCCTCACACTCTGTCCCAGTGTCACACTGTCCCCCACACACCCACACTCTGTCCCAGTGTCACGCTGTCTCCCACACCCTCACACTCTGTCCCAGTGTCACACTGTCTCCCACACACCCACACTCTGTCCCAGTGTCACGCTGTCTCCCACACCCTCCCGCTCTGTCCCAGTGTCACACTGTCTCCCACACCCTCACACTCTGTCCCAGTGTCACGCTCTCTCCCTCACTCTGTCCCAGTGTCACACTGTCTCTCACACCCTCACACTCTGTCCCAGTGTCACACTGTCTCCCACACCCTCACACTCTGTCCCAGTGTCACACTGTCTCTCACACCCTCACGCTCTGTCCTTGTGCTCTCTCAGACTCCAGCTCCACCCTCCCCCAGCATCCGCTCCAGCTCTCCGTGACCTCTCACCCTTGTCCTCTTGAGGTTTGTCTGTATCCCGTTGTCCATCAGTTTCATGGTGACCTCTGTGTCGGAAACCAAGGGCCGAAGGAAGGGAGTCTGGACAGGGGTGTGGAACTCCCTCTTCTCGCGACTGAGATACCTGGCAGAGACACAAATTGGATGTGTTAGTTGCTGCCCTGTGGCGATCAGCGGGACACCCTGCCGTCCGGGGAGGGGGGGTGCCGTCCGGGGAGGGGGGGCGCCGTCCGGGCAGGGGGGGTGCCGTCCGGGCAGGGGGGGCGCGTCCGGGCAGGGGGGGTGCCGTCCGGGCAGGGGGGGCGCCGATCGGGCAGGGGGGGCGCGTCCGGGCAGGGGGGGTGCCGTCCGGGCAGGGGGGGCGCGTCCGGGCAGGGGGGGGCGCCGATCGGGCAGGGGGGGCGCCGTCCGGGCAGGGGGGGCGCCGTCCGGGCAGGGGGGGCGCCGTCCGGGCAGGGGGGGCGCCGTCCGGGCAGGGGGGGCGCCGTCCGGGCAGGGGGTGCGCCGTCCGGGCAGGGGGGGCGCCGATCGGGCAGGGGGGGTGCCGTCCGGGCAGGGGGGGCGCCGTCCGGGCAGGGGGGGCGCCGATCGGGCAGGGGGGGGCCGTCCGGGCAGGGGGGGCGCCGTCCGGGCAGGGGGGGGGCGCCGTCCGGGCAGGGGGGGCGCCGTCCGGGCAGGGGGGGCGCCGTCCGGGCAGGGGGGGCGCCGTCCGGGCAGGGGGGGCGCCGATCGGGCAGGAGGGGGGCCGTCCGGGCAGGGGGGGCGCCGATCGGGCAGGAGGGGGGCCGTCCGGGCAGGGGGGGCGCCGTCCGGGCAGGGGGGGCGCCGATCGGGCAGGGGGGGCGCCGTCCGGGCAGGGGGGGCGCCGATCGGGCAGGGGGGGGGCCGTCCGGGCAGGGGGGGCGCCGATCGGGCAGGGGGGGGGCCGTCCGGGCAGGGGGGGCGCCGTCCGGGCAGGGGGGGCGCCGTCCGGGCAGGGGGGGCGCCGTCCGGGCAGGGGGGGGTGCCGTCCGGGCAGGGGGGCGCGCGGTCCGGGCAGGGGGGGCGCCGTCCGGGCAGGGGGGGCGCCGTCCGGGAAGGGGGGGGGGCGCCGTCCGGGCAGGGGGGCGCGCGGTCCGGGCAGGGGGGGGCGCCGTCCGGGAAGGGGGGGGGCGCCGTCCGGGCAGGGGGGGCGCCGTCCGGGAAGGGGGGGGGCGCCGTCCGGGCAGGGGGGCGCGCGGTCCGGGCAGGGGGGGGCGCCGTCCGGGAAGGGGGGGGGCGCCGTCCGGGCAGGGGGGGCGCCGTCCGGGAAGGGGGGGCGCCGTCCGGGAAGGGGGGGGGCGCCGTCCGGGCAGGGGGGCGCGCGGTCCGGGCAGGGGGGGGCGCCGTCCGGGCAGGGGGGGGTGCCGTCCGGGCAGGGGGGGGCGCCGTCCGGGAAGGGGGGCGCGCGGTCCGGGCAGGGGGGGCGCGGTCCGGGCGGGGGGGCGCGGTCCGGGAAGGGGGGGGGGGGCGCCGTCCGGGAAGGGGGGGGGGCCGTCCGGGAAGGGGGGGGGGCGCCGTCTGGGCAGGGGTGGGCGCCGTCTGGGCAGGGGGGGCACTGTCGTGGCAGGGGCGGCACTGTCTGGGGAGGGGGGGCGCGCTGTCAAGGTGAGCTCGGTGGGGGGGCGCCCCGTCCCGGCAAAGGGGGGCTCTCTCTGGTGAGCTCGAAAGGGGGCGCTTTGTCTGGGTGAGCTCGGTAGGGGGCGCTCTGTCTGGGTGAGTGCGGTAGGGGGCGCTCTGTCTGGGTGAGTGCGGTAGGGGGCGCTCTGTCTGGGTGAGCTCGGTAGGGGGCGCTCTGTCTGGGTGAGCTCGGTAGGGGGCGCTCTGGGTGAGCGCGGTAGGGGGCGCTCTGTCTGGGTGAGTGCGGTAGGGGGCGCTCTGTCTGGGTGAGCTCGGTAGGGGGCGCTCTGTCTGGGTGAGCTCGGTAGGGGGCGCTCTGTCTGGGTGAGCTCGGTAGGGGGCGCTCTGTCTGGGTGAGTGCTGTAGGGGGCGCTCTGTCTGGGTGAGCTCGGTAGGGGGCGCTCTGTCTGGGTGAGCTCGGTAGGGGGCGCTCTGTCTGGATGAGCTCGGTAGGGGGCGCTCTGTCTGGGTGAGCTCGGTAGGGGGCGCTCTGTCTGGGTGAGTGCGGTAGGGGGCGCTCTGTCTGGGTGAGTGCTGTAGGGGGCGCTCTGTCTGGGTGAGCTCGGTAGGGGGCGCTCTGTCTGGGTGAGTGGGGTAGGGGGCACTCTGTCTGGGTGAGTGCGGTAGGGGGCGCTCTGTCTGGGTGAGCTCGGTAGGGGGCGCTCTGTCTGGGTGAGCTCGGTAGGGGGCGCTCTGTCTGGGTGAGCTCGGTAGGGGGCGCTCTGACTGGGTGAGCTCGGTAGGGGGCGCACTGTCTGGGTGAGTGCGGGAGGGGGCGCTCTGTCTGGGTGAGCTCGGTAGGGGGCGCTCTGTCTGGGTGAGCTCGGTAGGGGGCGCTCTGTCTGGGTGAGTGCGGTATGGGGTGCTCTGTCTGGGTGAGCTCGGTAGGGGGCGCTCTGTCTGGGTGAGTGCGGTAGGGGGCGCTCTGTCTGGGTGAGCTCGGTAGGGGGGGCTCTGTCTGGGTGAGCTCGGTAGGGGGCGCTCTGTCTGGGTGAGTGCGGTAGGGGGTGCTCTGTCTGGGTGAGTGCGGTAGGGGGTGCTCTGTCTGGGTGAGTGCGGTAGGGGGCGCTCTGTCTGGGTGAGTGCGGTAGGGGGCGCTCTGTCTAGGTGAGTGCGGTAGGGGGCGCTCTGTCTGGGTGAGCTCGAAAGGGGGCGCTCTGTCTGGGTGAGTGCGGTAGGGGGCGCTCTGTCTGGGTGAGCTCGGTAGGGGGCGCTCTGTCTGGGTGAGCTCGGTAGGGGGCGCTCTGTCTTGGTGAGTGCGGTAGGGGGCGCTCTGTCTGGGTGAGTGCGGTAGGGGGCGCTCTGTCTGGGTGAGTGCTGTAGGGGGCGCTCTGTCTGGGTGAGTGCGGTAGGGGGCGCTCTGTCTGGGTGAGCTCGGTAGGGGGCGCTCTGTCTGGGTGAGCTCGGTAGGGGGCGCTCTGTCTGGGTGAGTGCGGTAGGGGGCGCTCTGTCTGGGTGAGTGCGGTAGGGGGCGCTCTGTCTGGGTGAGCTCGGTAGGGGGCGCTCTGTCTGGGTGAGCTCGGTAGGGGGCGCTCTGTCTGGGTGAGCTCGGTAGGGGGCGCTCTGTCTGGGTGAGTGCGGTAGGGGGCGCTCTGTCTAGGTGAGTGCGGTAGGGGGCGCTCTGTCTGGGTGAGCTCGGTAGGGGGCGCTCTGTCTGGGTGAGCTCGGCAGGGGGTGCTCTGTCTGGGTGAGTGAGGTAGGGGGCGCTCTGTCTGGGTGAGATCGGTAGGGGGCGCTCTGTCTGGGTGAGATCGGTAGAGGGCGCTCTGTCTGGGTGAGCTCGGTAGGGGGCGCTCTGTCTGGGTGAGCTCGGTAGGGGGCGCACTGTCTGGGTGAGCGCGGTAGGGGGCGCTCTGTCTGGGTGAGCTCGGCAGGGGGCGCTCTGTCTGGGTGAGCTCGGCAGGGGGCGCTCTGTCTGGGTGAGCTCGGTAGGGGGCGCTCTGTCTGGGTGAGATCGGTAGGGGGCGCTCTGTCTGGGTGAGATCGGTAGGGGGCGCTCTGTCTGGGTGAGCTCGGCAGGGGGCGCTCTGTCTGGGTGAGTGCGGTAGGGGGCGCTCTGTCTCGACAGGGGGCGCTCTGTCTGGGTGAGCTTGGTAGGGGGCGCTCTGTCTGGGTGAGTGCGGTAGGGGGTGCTCTGTCTGGGTGAGTGCGGTAGGGGGCGCTCTGTCTGGGTGAGCTCGGTAGGGGGCGCTCTGTCTGGGAGAGTGCGGTAGGGGGCGCTCTGTCTGGGTGAGTGCGGTAGGGGGCGCTCTGTCTGGGTGAGCTCGGTAGGGGGCGCTCTGTCTGGGTGAGCTCGGTAGGGGGCGCTCTGTCTGGGTGAGCTCGGTAGGGGGCGCTCTGTCTGGGTTAGCTCGGTAGGGGACGCTCTGTCTGGGTGAGCTCGGTAGGGCGCGCTCTGTCTGGGTGAGCTCGGTAGGGAGCGCTCCGTCTGGGTGAGTGCGGTAGGGGGCGCTCTGTCTGGGTGAGTGCGGTAGGGGGCGCTCTGTCCGGGTGAGCGCGGTAGGGGGCGCTCTGTCTGGGTGAGCTCGGTAGGGGGCGCTCTGTCTGGGTGAGCTCGGTAGGGGGCGCTCTGTCTGGGTGAGCTCGGTAGGGGGCGCTCTGTCTGGGTGAGTGCGGTAGGGGGCGCTCTGTCTGGGTGAGTGCGGTAGGGGGCGCTCTGTCTGGGTGAGTGCGGTAGGGGCGCTCTGTCTGGGTGAGCTCGGTAGGGGGCGCTCTGTCTGGGTGAGCTCGGTAGGGGGCGCTCTGTCTGGGTGAGCTCGGTAGGGGGCGCTCTGTCTGGGTGAGTGCGGTAGGGGGCGCTCTGTCTGGGTGAGCTCGGTAGGGGGCGCTCTGTCTGGGTGAGCTCGGTAGGGGGCGCTCTGTCTGGGTGAGCTCGGTAGGGGGCGCTCTGTCTGGGTGAGCTCAGTAGGGGGCGCTCTGTCTGGGTGAGTGCGGTAGGGGGCGCTCTGTCTGGGTGAGCTCAGTAGGGGGCGCTCTGTCTGGGTGAGTGCGGTAGGGGGCGCTCTGTCCGGGTGAGCTCGGTAGGGGACGCTCTGTCTGGGTGAGTGCGGTAGGGGGCGCTCTGTCTGGGTGAGCTCGGTAGGGGGCGCGCTGTCTGGGTGAGTGCTGTAGGGGGCGCTCTGTCTGGGTGAGCTCGGTAGGGGGCGCTCTGTCTGGGTGAGCTCGGTAGGGGGCGCTCTGTCTGGGTGAGCTCGGTAGGGGGCGCTCTGTCTGGGTGAGCTCGGTGGGGGCGCTCTGTCTGGGTGAGCTCGGTAGGGGGCGCTCTGTCTGGGTGAGCTCGGTAGGGGGTGCTCTGTCTGGGTGAGTGCTGTAGGGGGTGCTCTGTCTGGGTGAGTGCGGTAGGGGGCGCTCTGTCTGGGTGAGCTCAGTAGGGGGCGCTCTGTCTGGGTGAGCTCGGTAGGGGGCGCTCTGTCTGGGTGAGCTCGGTAGGGGGCGCTCTGTCTGGGTGAGTGCGGTCGGGGGCGCTCTGTCTGGGTGAGCTCGGTAGGGGGCGCTCTGTCTGGGTGAGTGCGGTAGGGGGCGCTCTGTCTGGGTGAGCTCGGTAGGGGGCGCTCTGTCTGGGTGAGCTCGGTAGGGGGCGCTCTGTCTGGGTGAGCTCGGTAGGGGGCGCTCTGTCTGGGTGAGCTCGGTAGGGGGCGCTCTGTCTGGGTGAGCTCGGTAGGGGGAGCTCTGTCTGGGTGAGCTCGGTAGGGGGCGCTCTGTCTGGGTGAGTGCGGTAGGGGGCGCTCTGTCTGGGTGAGCGCGGTAGGGGGCGCTCTGTCTGGGTGAGCGCGGTAGGGGGCGCTCTGTCTGGGTGAGCTCGGTAGGGGGCGCTCTGTCTGGGTGAGCGCGGTAGGGGGCGCTCTGTCTGGGTGAGCTCGGTAGGGGGCGCTCTGTCTGGGTGAGCTCGGTAGGGGGCGCTCTGTCGGGGTGAGTGCGGTAGGGGGCGCTCTGTCTGGGTGAGTGCTGTAGGGGGCGCTCTGTCTGGGTGAGCTCGGTAGGGGGCGCTCTGTCTGGGTGAGCTCAGTAGGGGGCTCTCTGTCTGGGTGAGCTCGGTAGGGGGCGCTCTGTCTGGGTGAGTGCGGTAGGGGGCGATCTGTCTGGGTGAGCTCGGTAGGGGGCGCTCTGTCTGGATGAGCTCGGTAGGGGGCGCTCTGTCTGCGTGAGCTCGGTAGGGGGCGCTCTGTCTGGATGAGCTCGGTAGGGGGCGCTCTGTCTGGGTGAGCTCGGTAGGGGGCGCTCTGTCTGGGTGAGCTCGGTAGGGGGCTCTCTGTCTGGGTGAGCTCGGTAGGGGGCGCTCTGTCTGGGTGAGTGCGGTAGGGGGCGCTCTGTCTGGGTGAGCTCGGTAGGGGGCGCTCTGTCTGGGTGAGCTCAGTAGGGGGCGCTCTGTCTGGGTGAGCTCGGTAGGGGGCGCTCTGTCTGGGTGAGCTCGGTAGGGGGCGCTCTGTCTGGGTGAGCTCGGTAGGGGGCGCTCTGTCTAGGTGAGCTCGGTAGGGGGCGCTCTGTCTGGGTGAGCGCGGTAGGGGGTGCTCTGTCTGGGTGAGTGCTGTAGGGGGTGCTCTGTCTGGGTGAGTGCGGTAGGGGGCGCTCTGTCTGGGTGAGCTCAGTAGGGGGCGCTCTGTCTGGGTGAGCTCGGTAGGGGGCGCTCTGTCTGGGTGAGCTCGGTAGGGGGCGCTCTGTCTGGGTGAGTGCGGTCGGGGGCGCTCTGTCTGGGTGAGCTCGGTAGGGGGCGCTCTGTCTGGGTGAGTGCGGTAGGGGGCGCTCTGTCTGGGTGAGCTCGGTAGGGGGCGCTCTGTCTGGGTGAGCTCGGTAGGGGGCGCTCTGTCTGTGTGAGCTCGGTAGGGGGCGCTCTGTCTGGGTGAGCTCGGTAGGGGGCGCTCTGTCTGGGTGAGCTCGGTAGGGGGCGCTCTGTCTGGGTGAGCTCGGTAGGGGGCGCTCTGTCTGGGTGAGTGCGGTAGGGGGCGCTCTGTCTGGGTGAGCGCGGTAGGGGGCGCTCTGTCTGGGTGAGCTCGGTAGGGGGCGCTCTGTCTGGGTGAGCGCGGTAGGGGGCGCTCTGTCTGGGTGAGCTCGGTAGGGGGCGCTCTGTCTGGGTGAGCTCGGTAGGGGGCGCTCTGTCGGGGTGAGTGCGGTAGGGGGCGCTCTGTCTGGGTGAGTGCTGTAGGGGGCGCTCTGTCTGGGTGAGCTCGGTAGGGGGCTCTCTGTCTGGGTGAGCTCAGTAGGGGGCTCTCTGTCTGGGTGAGCTCGGTAGGGGGCGCTCTGTCTGGGTGAGTGCGGTAGGGGGCGATCTGTCTGGGTGAGCTCGGTAGGGGGCGCTCTGTCTGGATGAGCTCGGTAGGGGGCGCTCTGTCTGCGTGAGCTCGGTAGGGGGCGCTCTGTCTGGATGAGCTCGGTAGGGGGCGCTCTGTCTGGGTGAGCTCGGTAGGGGGCGCTCTGTCTGGGTGAGCTCGGTAGGGGGCTCTCTGTCTGGGTGAGCTCGGTAGGGGGCGCTCTGTCTGGGTGAGTGCGGTAGGGGGCGCTCTGTCTGGGTGAGCTCGGTAGGGGGCGCTCTGTCTGGGTGAGCTCAGTAGGGGGCGCTCTGTCTGGGTGAGCTCGGTAGGGGGCGCTCTGTCTGGGTGAGCTCGGTAGGGGGCGCTCTGTCTGGGTGAGCTCGGTAGGGGGCGCTCTGTCTAGGTGAGCTCGGTAGGGGGCGCTCTGTCTGGGTGAGCGCGGTAGGGGGTGCTCTGTCTGGGTGAGTGCTGTAGGGGGTGCTCTGTCTGGGTGAGTGCGGTAGGGGGCGCTCTGTCTGGGTGAGCTCAGTAGGGGGCGCTCTGTCTGGGTGAGCTCGGTAGGGGGCGCTCTGTCTGGGTGAGCTCGGTAGGGGGCGCTCTGTCTGGGTGAGTGCGGTCGGGGGCGCTCTGTCTGGGTGAGCTCGGTAGGGGGCGCTCTGTCTGGGTGAGTGCGGTAGGGGGCGCTCTGTCTGGGTGAGCTCGGTAGGGGGCGCTCTGTCTGGGTGAGCTCGGTAGGGGGCGCTCTGTCTGTGTGAGCTCGGTAGGGGGCGCTCTGTCTGGGTGAGCTCGGTAGGGGGCACTCTGTCTGGGTGAGCTCGGTAGGGGGCGCTCTGTCTGGGTGAGCTCGGTAGGGGGCGCTCTGTCTGGGTGAGTGCGGTAGGGGGCGCTCTGTCTGGGTGAGCGCGGTAGGGGGCGCTCTGTCTGGGTGAGCGCGGTAGGGGGCGCTCTGTCTGGGTGAGCGCGGTAGGGGGCGCTCTGTCTGGGTGAGCTCGGTAGGGGGCGCTCTGTCTGGGTGAGCTCGGTAGGGGGCGCTCTGTCTGGGTGAGTGCGGTAGGGGGCGCTCTGTCTGGGTGAGTGCTGTAGGGGGCGCTCTGTCTGGGTGAGCTCAGTAGGGGGCTCTCTGTCTGGGTGAGCTCAGTAGGGGGCTCTCTGTCTGGGTGAGCTCGGTAGGGGGCGCTCTGTCTGGGTGAGCTCGGTGGGGGCGCTCTGTCTGGGTGAGCTCGGTAGGGGGCGCTCTGTCTGGGTGAGCTCGGTAGGGGGCGCTCTGTCTGGGTGAGCTCGGTAGGGGGCGCACTGTCTGGGTGAGCGCGGTAGGGGGCGCTCTGTCTGGGTGAGCTCGGCAGGGGGCGCTCTGTCTGGGTGAGCTCGGCAGGGGGCGCTCTGTCTGGGTGAGCTCGGTAGGGGGCGCTCTGTCTGGGTGAGATCGGTAGGTGGCGCTCTGTCTGGGTGAGATCGGTAGGGGGCGCTCTGTCTGGGTGAGCTCGGCAGGGGGCGCTCTGTCTGGGTGAGTGCGGTAGGGGGCGCTCTGTCTCGACAGGGGGCGCTCTGTCTGGGTGAGCTCGGTAGGGGGCGCTCTGTCTCGGCAGGGGGCGCTCCGTCTAGGTCGGGGTGTTGTCTAGGTGAGCTGGGTAGAGGGCGCTCTGTCTGGCTGAGCTCGGCAGGGGGCGCTCTGTCTGGGTGACCGCGGTAGGGGGCGCTCTGTCTGGGTGACCGCGGTCGGGGACGCTCTGTCTGGGTAGGGGGGGGGCGCGCTGTCTGGGCAGGGGGGGACGCGCTGTCTGGGCAGAGGGCACTCTGTCTGGGTGAGCGAGGTAGGTGGCGCTCCGTCTGGGTGAGCTCGGTAGGGGGCGCTCTGTCTGGGTGAGCGCGGTAGGGGGCGCTCTGTCTGGGTGAGCTCGGTAGGGGGCGCTCTGTCTGGGTGAGCTCGGTAGGGGGCGCTCTGTCGGGGTGAGTGCGGTAGGGGGCGCTCTGTCTGGGTGAGTGCTGTAGGGGGCGCTCTGTCTGGGTGAGCTCGGTAGGGGGCGCTCTGTCTGGGTGAGCTCAGTAGGGGGCTCTCTGTCTGGGTGAGCTCGGTAGGGGGCGCTCTGTCTGGGTGAGTGCGGTAGGGGGCGATCTGTCTGGGTGAGCTCGGTAGGGGGCGCTCTGTCTGGATGAGCTCGGTAGGGGGCGCTCTGTCTGCGTGAGCTCGGTAGGGGGCGCTCTGTCTGGATGAGCTCGGTAGGGGGCGCTCTGTCTGGGTGAGCTCGGTAGGGGGCGCTCTGTCTGGGTGAGCTCGGTAGGGGGCTCTCTGTCTGGGTGAGCTCGGTAGGGGGCGCTCTGTCTGGGTGAGTGCGGTAGGGGGCGCTCTGTCTGGGTGAGCTCGGTAGGGGGCGCTCTGTCTGGGTGAGCTCAGTAGGGGGCGCTCTGTCTGGGTGAGCTCGGTAGGGGGCGCTCTGTCTGGGTGAGCTCGGTAGGGGGCGCTCTGTCTGGGTGAGCTCGGTAGGGGGCGCTCTGTCTAGGTGAGCTCGGTAGGGGGCGCTCTGTCTGGGTGAGCGCGGTAGGGGGTGCTCTGTCTGGGTGAGTGCTGTAGGGGGTGCTCTGTCTGGGTGAGTGCGGTAGGGGGCGCTCTGTCTGGGTGAGCTCAGTAGGGGGCGCTCTGTCTGGGTGAGCTCGGTAGGGGGCGCTCTGTCTGGGTGAGCTCGGTAGGGGGCGCTCTGTCTGGGTGAGTGCGGTCGGGGGCGCTCTGTCTGGGTGAGCTCGGTAGGGGGCGCTCTGTCTGGGTGAGTGCGGTAGGGGGCGCTCTGTCTGGGTGAGCTCGGTAGGGGGCGCTCTGTCTGGGTGAGCTCGGTAGGGGGCGCTCTGTCTGTGTGAGCTCGGTAGAGGGCGCTCTGTCTGGGTGAGCTCGGTAGGGGGCGCTCTGTCTGGGTGAGCTCGGTAGGGGGCGCTCTGTCTGGGTGAGCTCGGTAGGGGGCGCTCTGTCTGGGTGAGTGCGGTAGGGGGCGCTCTGTCTGGGTGAGCGCGGTAGGGGGCGCTCTGTCTGGGTGAGCGCGGTAGGGGGCGCTCTGTCTGGGTGAGCTCGGTAGGGGGCGCTCTGTCTGGGTGAGCGCGGTAGGGGGCGCTCTGTCTGGGTGAGCTCGGTAGGGGGCGCTCTGTCTGGGTGAGCTCGGTAGGGGGCGCTCTGTCGGGGTGAGTGCGGTAGGGGGCGCTCTGTCTGGGTGAGTGCTGTAGGGGGCGCTCTGTCTGGGTGAGCTCGGTAGGGGGCTCTCTGTCTGGGTGAGCTCAGTAGGGGGCTCTCTGTCTGGGTGAGCTCGGTAGGGGGCGCTCTGTCTGGGTGAGTGCGGTAGGGGGCGATCTGTCTGGGTGAGCTCGGTAGGGGGCGCTCTGTCTGGATGAGCTCGGTAGGGGGCGCTCTGTCTGCGTGAGCTCGGTAGGGGGCGGTCTGTCTGGATGAGCTCGGTAGGGGGCGCTCTGTCTGGGTGAGCTCGGTAGGGGGCGCTCTGTCTGGGTGAGCTCGGTAGGGGGCTCTCTGTCTGGGTGAGCTCGGTAGGGGGCGCTCTGTCTGGGTGAGTGCGGTAGGGGGCGCTCTGTCTGGGTGAGCTCGGTAGGGGGCGCTCTGTCTGGGTGAGCTCAGTTGGGGGCGCTCTGTCTGGGTGAGCTCGGTAGGGGGCGCTCTGTCTGGGTGAGCTCGGTAGGGGCGCTCTGTCTGGGTGAGCTCGGTAGGGGGCGCTCTGTCTAGGTGAGCTCGGTAGGGGGCGCTCTGTCTGGGTGAGCGCGGTAGGGGGTGCTCTGTCTGGGTGAGTGCTGTAGGGGGTGCTCTGTCTGGGTGAGTGCGGTAGGGGGCGCTCTGTCTGGGTGAGCTCAGTAGGGGGCGCTCTGTCTGGGTGAGCTCGGTAGGGGGCGCTCTGTCTGGGTGAGCTCGGTAGGGGGCGCTCTGTCTGGGTGAGTGCGGTCGGGGGCGCTCTGTCTGGGTGAGCTCGGTAGGGGGCGCTCTGTCTGGGTGAGTGCGGTAGGGGGCGCTCTGTCTGGGTGAGCTCGGTAGGGGGCGCTCTGTCTGGGTGAGCTCGGTAGGGGGCGCTCTGTCTGTGTGAGCTCGGTAGGGGGCGCTCTGTCTGGGTGAGCTCGGTAGGGGCACTCTGTCTGGGTGAGCTCGGTAGGGGGCGCTCTGTCTGGGTGAGCTCGGTAGGGGGCGCTCTGTCTGGGTGAGTGCGGTAGGGGGCGCTCTGTCTGGGTGAGCGCGGTAGGGGGCGCTCTGTCT
>NW_027591225.1:77500-97500 GCF_964213995.1 Mustelus asterias | reverse complement strand
AGATAGGGAGGGGGTGTAGGGGCTGGAGGAGGTTACAGAGATAGGGAGGGGGTGTAGGGGCTGGAGGAGGTTACAGAGATAGGGAGGGGGTGTAGGGGCTGGAGGAGGTTACAGAGATAGGGAGGGGGTGTAGGGACTGGAGGAGGTTACAGAGATAGGGAGGGGGTGTAGGGACTGGAGGAGGTTACAGAGATAAGGAGGGGGTGTAGAGGCTGGAGGAGGTTACAGAGATAGGGAGGGGGTGTAGGGGCTGGAGGAGGTTACAGAGATAGGGAGGGAGTGGAGGGGCTGGAGGAGGTTACAGAGATAGGGAGGGGGTGTAGGGGCTGGAGGGGGTTACAGAGATAGGGAGGGGCTGTAGGGGCTGGAGGAGGTTACAGAGTTAGGGAGGGGGTGTCGGGGCTGGAGGAGGTTACAGAGATAGGGAGGAGGGTATAGGGGCTGGAGGAGGTTACAGAGATAGGGAGGGGGTGTAGGGGCTGGAGGAGGCTACAGAGATAGGGAGGGAGTGTAGGGGGCTGGAGGAGGATACAGAGATAGGGAGGGGGTGTAGGGGCTGGAGGAGGTTACAGAGATAGGGACGGGGTGTAGGGGCTGGAGGAGGTTACAGAGATAGGGAGGGGGTGTAGGGGCTGGAGGAGGTTACAGAGATAGGGAGGGGGTGTAGGGACTGGAGGAGGTTACAGAGATAGGGAGGGGGTGGAGGGACTGGAGGAGGTTACAGAGATAGGGAGGGGGTGTAGGGACTGGAGGACGTTACAGAGATAAGGAGGGGGTGTAGGGGCTGGAGGAGGTTACAGAGATAGGGAGGGGGTGTAGGGGCTGGAGGAGGTTACAGAGATAGGGAGGGGGTGTAGGGGCTGGAGGAGGTTACAGAGATAGGGAGGGGGTGTAGGGGGCTGGAGTAGGTGACAGAGATAGGGAGGGGGTGTAGGGGCTGGAGGAGGTTACAGAGATAGGGAGGGGGTGTAGAGGCTGGAGGAGGTTACAGAGATAGGGAGGGGGTGTAAGGGCTGGAGGAGGTTACAGAGATAGGGAGGGGGTGGAGGGGCTGGAGGAGGTTACAGAGATAGGGAGGGGCTGTAGGGGCTGGAGGAGGTTACAGAGATAGGGAGGGGGTGGAGGGGCTGGAGGAGGCTACAGAGATAGGGAGGGAGTGTAGGGGCTGGAGGAGGGTGCAGGGATAGGGAGGGAGTGTAGGGGCTGGAGGAGGTTACTGAGATAGGGAGGGAATGTAGGGGCTGGAGGACCTTACAGAGTTAGGGAGGGGGTGTGGGGGCTGGAGGACCTTACAGAGTTAGGGAGGTGGTGTCGGGGCTGGAGGAGGTTACAGAGATAAGGAGGGGGTGTAGGGGCTGGAGGAGGTTACAGAGATAGGGAGGGGGTGTAGGGTCTGGAGGAGTGTGCAGGGATAGGGAGGGAGTGTAGGGCTGGAGGAGGGTGCAGGGATAGGGAGGGGGTGTAGGGGCTGGAGGAGGGTGCAGGGATAGGGAGGGGGTGTAGGGGCTGGAGGAGGTTACAGAGATAGGGAGGGGATGTAGGGGCTGGAGGAGGTTACAGAGATACGTAGGGGGTGTAGGGGCTGGAGAAGGGTGCAGGGATAGGGAGGGGGTGTAGGGGCTGGAGGAGGTTACAGAGATAGGGAGGGGGTGTAGGGGCTGGAGGAGGTTACAGAGATACGTAGGGGGTGTAGGGGCTGGAGAAGTGTGCAGGGATAGGGAGGGGGTGCAGGGGCTGGAGGAGGTTACAGAGATAGGGAGGGAGCGTAGGGTCTGGAGGAGGTTACAGAGATATGGAGGGAGTGTAGGGGCTGGAGGAGGGTGCAGGGATAGGGAGGGGGTGTCGGGGCACAGATTCCTGGCTCTCGCTGTGCGCTCTGGGGCAGCGGTGTGTGTGGGGGCGGGGGGGGCGCGGGCGGGGAATGGGGTGTTCCTCTCTGTCCGCCCGCTTACCCTTGTGGGGGGCACAGTTGACAGCCTTGCCCTCTGGCCGGGCGGACACCAGCTCCTGGAGGTGCAGCGCCCCCCCGCCCACAAAGCAGAAGGCGGGGCAGACGGGCCCGCTGCAGTCCACCCCGCACTCCCACAGGCTCCGGAACGACACCGCGTCGTAGAAGGCCACTCGGCCCCTCTCGTAGTCCAGGCAGATGCCCAGCCGGGAGGGGAGGGGCAGCGTGCCGGCCGCTGCGTCCCGCACGGGCAGGGGAGAGCCTTGAGGTAGCAGCACCTTGCCCATGCCGATGGTCAGGAAGGCATAAGGGGGCGAAGCGTCGACCGTGGCATCTTCTGCCCCACTGTCGTGCCCGCTGTCCGGGTCGTACCTGTCGGAAAACCAGAGAGAGAGAGGGGTAAGAATTAAACAATCGCAGCGGGCGGCTCACCCTCCCCTCTCCCGCTCCGCAACCAACCACACCCTTTCCCTGAGTCCGCTACGGATTTAACCCCCATCGGATTCCGGAACTAACCCCCCCGGACAGAAATAAACCCGCTATTGTCGCGAGACCGTGCTGTCGGTGATGCCCCGAGTTCCCCATGCTGTATATCACAGAGTTCAAATAGACTCTGTGGACTGTTTGCTGTTTAAATAGACTCTGTGGACTGTTTGCTGTTTAAATAGACTCTGTAGACTGCTGTTTAAATAGACTCTGTGGACTGTTTGCTCTTTAAATAGACTCTGTGGACTGTTTGCTGTTTCAATAGACTCTGTGGACTGTTTGCTGTTTAAATAGACTCTGTGGACTGTTTGCTGTTTAAATAGACTCTGTCGACTGCTGTTTAAATAGACTCTGTGGACTGTTTGCTCTTTAAATAGACTCTGTGGACTGTTTGCTGCTTAAATAGACTCTGTGGACTGTTTGCTGTTTCAATAGACTCTGTGGACTGTTTGCTGCTTAAATAGACTCTGTGGACTGTTTGCTGTTTAAATAGACTCTGTAGACTGTTTGCTGTTTCAATAGACTCTGTGGACTGTTTGCTGCTTAAATAGACTCTGTGGACTGTTTGCTGTTTAAATAGACTCTGTGGACTGTTTGCTGTTGAAATAGACTCTGTAGACTGCTGTTTAAATAGACTCTGTGGACTGTTTGCTCTTTAAATAGACTCTGTGGACTGTTTGCTCTTTAAATAGACTCTGTGGACTGTTTGCCCTTTAAATAGACTCTGTGGACTGTTTGCTCTTTAAATAGACTCTGTGGACTGTTTGCTCTTTAAATAGACTCTGTGGGCTGTTTGCTCTTTAAATAGACTCTGTGGACTGTTTGCTGTTTAAATAGACTCTGTGGACTGTTTGCTCTTTAAATAGACTCTGTAGACTGCTGTTTAAATAGACTCTGTAGACTGCTGTTTAAATAGACTCTGTGGACTGTTTGCTCTTTAAATAGTCTCTGTGGACTGTTTGCTGTTTAAATAGACTCTGTGGACTGTTTGCCCTTTAAATAGACTCTGTGGACTGTTTGCTCTTTAAATAGACTCTGTGGACTGTTTGCTCTTTAAATAGACTCTGTGGACTGTTTGCTGTTTAAATAGACTCTGTAGACTGTTTGCTGTTTAAATAGACTCTGTAGACTGTTTGCTGTTTAAATAGACTCTGTGGACTGTTTGCTGTTTAAATAGACTCTGTGGACTGTTTGCTGTTTAAATAGACTCTGTAGACTGCTGTTTAAATAGACTCTGTAGACTGTTTGCTCTTTAAATAGACTCTGTGGACTGTTTGCTGTTTAAATAGACTCTGTGGACTGTTTGCCCTTTAAATAGACTCTGTGGACTGTTTGCTGTTTAAACAGACTCTGTGGACAGTTTGCTCTTTAAATAGGCTCTGTGGACTGTTTGCTCTTTAAATAGACTCTGTGGACTGTTTGCTGTTTAAATAGACTCTGTGGACTGTTTGCTCTTTAAATAGACTCTGTGGACTGTTTGCTCTTTAAATAGACTCTGTAGACTGCTGTTTAAATAGACTCTGTAGACTGCTGTTTAAATAGACTCTGTGGATTGTTTGCTCTTTAAATAGACTCTGTGGACTGTTTGCTGTTTAAATAGACTCTGTGGACTGTTTGCTCTTTAAATAGACTCTGTGGACTGTTTGCTCTTTAAATAGACTCTGTGGACTGTTTGCTCTTTAAATAGACTCTGTGGACTGTTTGCTCTTTAAATAGACTCTGTGGACTGTTTGCTCTTTAAATAGACTCTGTGGACTGTTTGCTCTTTAAATAGACTCTGTGGACTGTTTGCTCTTTAAATAGACTCTGTGGACTGTTTGCTGTTTAAATAGACTCTGTGGACTGTTTGCTGTTTAAATAGACTCTGTAGACTGTTTGCTGTTTAAATAGACTCTGTGGACTGTTTGCTGTTTAAATAGACTCTGTGGACTGTTTGCTGTTTAAATAGACTCTGTGGACTGTTTGCTGTTTAAATAGACTCTGTAGACTGTTTGCTGTTTAAATAGACTTGTAGACTGTTTGCTGTTTAAATAGACTCTGTGGACTGTTTGCTGTTTAAATAGACTCTGTAGACTGTTTGCTGTTTAAATAGACTCTGTAGACTGTTTGCTGTTTAAATAGACTCTGTAGACTGTTTGCTGTTTAAATAGACTCTGTAGACTGTTTGCTGCTTAAATAGACTCTGTAGACTGTTTGCTGTTTAAATAGACTCTGTGGACTGTTTGCCCTTTAAATAGACTCTGTGGACTGTTTGCTCTTTAAATAGACTCTGTGGACTGTTTGCTCTTTAAATAGACTCTGTGGACTGTTTGCTCTTTAAATAGACTCTGTGGACTGTTTGCTGTTTAAATAGACTCTGTGGACTGTTTGCTCTTTAAATAGACTCTGTAGACTGCTGTTTAAATAGACTCTGTAGACTGCTGTTTAAATAGACTCTGTGGACTGTTTGCTCTTTAAATAGACTCTGTGGACTGTTTGCTGTTTAAATAGACTCTGTGGACTGTTTGCCCTTTAAATAGACTCTGTGGACTGTTTGCTCTTTAAATAGACTCTGTGGACTGTTTGCTCTTTAAATAGACTCTGTGGACTGTTTGCTCTTTAAATAGACTCTGTGGACTGTTTGCTGTTTAAATAGACTCTGTAGACTGTTTGTTGTTTAAATAGACTCTGTGGACTGTTTGCTGTTTAAATAGACTCTGTGGACTGTTTGCTGTTTAAATAGACTCTGTAGACTGCTGTTTAAATAGACTCTGTAGACTGTTTGCTGTTTAAATAGACTCTGTGGACTGTTTGCCCTTTAAATAGACTCTGTGGACTGTTTGCTGTTTAAATAGATTCTGTGGACTGTTTGCTCTTTAAATAGACTCTGTGGACTGTTTGCTCTTTAAATAGACTCTGTGGACTGTTTGCTCTTAAAATAGACTCTGTAGACTGTTTGCTGTTTAAATAGACTCTGTGGACTGTTTGCCCTTTAAATAGACTCTGTGGACTGTTTGCTCTTTAAATAGACTCTGTGGACTGTTTGCTCTTTAAATAGACTCTGTGGACTGTTTGCTCTTTAAATAGACTCTGTGGACTGTTTGCTGTTTAAATAGACTCTGTGGACTGTTTGCTCTTTAAATAGACTCTGTAGACTGCTGTTTAAATAGACTCTGTAGACTGCTGTTTAAATAGACTCTGTGGACTGTTTGCTCTTTAAATAGACTCTGTGGACTGTTTGCTGTTTAAATAGACTGTGGACTGTTTGCCCTTTAAATAGACTCTGTGGACTGTTTGCTCTTTAAATAGACTCTGTGGACTGTTTGCTCTTTAAATAGACTCTGTGGACTGTTTGCTCTTTAAATAGACTCTGTGGACTGTTTGCTCTTTAAATAGACTCTGTGGACTGTTTGCTGTTTAAATAGACTCTGTAGACTGTTTGTTGTTTAAATAGACTCTGTGGACTGTTTGCTGTTTAAATAGACTCTGTGGACTGTTTGCTGTTTAAATAGACTCTGTAGACTGCTGTTTAAATAGACTCTGTAGACTGTTTGCTCTTTAAATAGACTCTGTGGACTGTTTGCTGTTTAAATAGACTCTGTGGACTGTTTGCCCTTTAAATAGACTCTGTGGACTGTTTGCTGTTTAAATAGATTCTGTGGACTGTTTGCTCTTTAAATAGACTCTGTGGACTGTTTGCTCTTTAAATAGACTCTGTGGACTGTTTGCTGTTTAAATAGACTCTGTAGACTGTTTGCTGTTTAAATAGACTCTGTAGACTGTTTGCTGTTTAAATAGACTCTGTGGACTGTTTGCTGTTTAAATAGACTCTGTGGACTGTTTGCTGTTTAAATAGACTCTGTAGACTGTTTGCTGTTTAAATAGACTCTGTAGACTGTTTGCTGTTTAAATCGACTCTGTAGACTGTTTGCTGTTTAAATAGACTGTGTGGACTGTTTGCTGTTTAAATAGACTCTGTAGACTGTTTGCTGTTTAAATAGACTCTGTAGACTGTTTGCTGTTTAAATAGACTCTGTAGACTGTTTGCTGTTTAAATAGACTCTGTAGACTGTTTGCTGCTTAAATAGACTCTGTAGACTGTTTGCTGCTTAAATAGACCCTGTGGACTGTTTGCTCTTTAAATAGACTCTGTGGACTGTTTGCTGCTTAAATAGACTCTGTAGACTGTTTGCTCTTTAAATAGACTCTGTAGACTGTTTGCTGCTTAAATAGACTATGTGGACTGTTTGCTGTTTAAATAGACTCTGTGGACTGTTTGCCCTTTAAATAGACTCTGTGGACTGTTTGCTCTTTAAATAGACTCTGTGGACTGTTTGCTCTTTAAATAGACTCTGTGGACTGTTTGCTCTTTAAATAGACTCTGTGGACTGTTTGCTGTTTAAATAGACTCTGTGGACTGTTTGCTCTTTAAATAGACTCTGTAGACTGCTGTTTAAATAGACTCTGTAGACTGCTGTTTAAATAGACTCTGTGGACTGTTTGCTCTTTAAATAGACTCTGTGGACTGTTTGCTCTTTAAATAGACTCTGTGGACTGTTTGCTCTTTAAATAGACTCTGTAGACTGCTGTTTAAATAGACTCGGTAGACTGCTGTTTAAATAGACTCTGTGGACTGTTTGCTCTTTAAATAGACTCTGTGGACTGTGTGCTCTTTAAATAGACTCTGTGGACTGCTGTTTAAATAGACTCTGTAGACTGCTGTTTAAATAGACTCTGTGGACTGTTTGCTCTTTAAATAGGCTCTGTGGACTGTTTGCTGTTTAAATAGACTCTGTGGACTGTTTGCCCTTTAAATAGACTCTGTGGACTGTTTGCTCTTTAAATAGACTCTGTGGACTGTTTGCTCTTTAAATAGACTCTGTGGACTGTTTGCTCTTTAAATAGACTCTGTGGACTGTTTGCTGTTTAAATAGACTCTGTAGACTGTTTGCTGTTTAAATAGACTCTGTGGACTGTTTGCTGTTTAAATAGACTCTGTGGACTGTTTGCTGTTTAAATAGACTCTGTAGACTGCTGTTTAAATAGACTCTGTGGACTGTTTGCTGTTTAAATAGACTCTGTGGACTGTTTGCCCTTTAAATAGACTCTGTGGACTGTTTGCTGTTTAAATAGATTCTGTGGACTGTTTGCTCTTTAAATAGACTCTGTGGACTGTTTGCTCTTTAAATAGACTCTGTGGGCTGTTTGCTCTTTAAATAGACTCTGTGGACTGTTTGCTGTTTAAATAGACTCTGTGGACTGTTTGCTCTTTAAATAGACTCTGTAGACTGCTGTTTAAATAGACTCTGTAGACTGCTGTTTAAATAGACTCTGTGGACTGTTTGCTCTTTAAATAGACTATGTGGACTGTTTGCTCTTTAAATAGACTCTGTGGACTGTTTGCTGTTTAAATAGACTCTGTGGACTGTTTGCTGTTTAAATAGACTCTGTGGACTGTTTGCTGTTTAAATAGACTCTGTAGACTGCTGTTTAAATAGACTCTGTAGACTGTTTGCTCTTTAAATAGACTCTGTGGACTGTTTGCTGTTTAAATAGACTCTGTGGACTGTTTGCCCTTTAAATAGACTCTGTGGACTGTTTGCTGTTTAAATAGATTCTGTGGACTGTTTGCTCTTTAAATAGTCTCTGTGGACTGTTTGCTCTTTAAATAGACTCTGTGGACTGTTTGCTCTTTAAATAGACTCTGTGGACTGTTTGCTCTTTAAATAGACTCTGTGGACTGTTTGCTCTTTAAGTAGACTCTGTGGACTGTTTGCTCTTTAAATAGACTCTGTGGACTGTTTGCTGTTTAAATAGACTCTGTAGACCCCATGCATGATACAAAGAAAGGCGGAGGGACAGGTATTATTGAGGAGATGGAGAGGCTGCAGAAGGATTGGACAGATTCGGAAAGTGGGCAAAGAAGTGGCAGATGGAATACAAAGTGGGAAAGTATAAGGTTCTGCACTTTGATAGGAATAGAGGCAAAGACTATTTTCTAAATGGGGAGAGAATTCAGAAGCACAAAGGACGAGGCAGTGCTGGGTTAGAATTCTCTTAAAGTTAACGTGCAGGTTCAGTCGGCAGTTCGGAAGGCAAATGCAATGTTAGCGTTCATGTCGAGAGGGCTAGAATACAGGAGCAGGGATGTACTTCTGAGGCTGTATAAGGCTCTGGTCAGACCCCGTTTGGAGTATTGTGAGCAGTTTTGGGCCCCGTATCTAAGGAAGGATGTGCCGGGCCTTGGAAAGGGTCCAGAGGAGGTTCACAAGAATGATCCCTGGAATGAAGAGCTTGTCGTATGAGGAACGGTTGAGGACTCTGGGTCTGTACTCGTTGGAGTTTAGAAGGATGAGGGGGGATCTTATTGAAACTTACAGGATACTGCGAGGCCTGGATAGAGTGGACGTGGAGAGGATGTTTCCACCAGTAAGAAAAACTAGAACCAGAGGGCACAACCTCAGGCTAAAGGGACGATCCTTTAAAACAGAGATGAGGAGGAATTTCTTCAGCCAGAGAGTGGTGAATCTGTGGAACTCTTTGCCACAGAGGAGGTCGGGTCATTGAGTGTCTTTAAGACAGAAATAGATAGGTTCTTGATTGGTAAGGGGGTCAAAAGATGGGAGAATAGGGTTGACGGTGAATGGGCGGCACGGTGGCACAGTGGGTTAGCACTGTTGCCCCACAAGGCCAGGGACCCGGGTTCGATTCCCGGCTCGGGTCACTGTCTGTGCGGAGTCTGCACGTTCTCCCCGTGTCTGCGTGGGTTTCCTCCGGGTGCTCCGGTTTCCTCCCACGGTCCAAAGATGTGCGGGTTAGGTGGATTGGCCATGCTAAATTGCCCCTTAGTGTCCAAAGATGTGCAGGTTAGGTGGATTGGCCATGCAAAATTGCCCCTTAGTGTCCAAAGATGTGCGGGTTAGGTTGATTGGCCATGCTAAATTGTCCCTTAGTGTCCAAAGATGTGCAGGTTAGGTGGATTGGCCATGCTAAATTGCCCCTTAATGTCCAAAGATGTGCAGGTTAGGTGGATTGGCCATGCTAAATTGTCCCTTAGTGTCCAAAGATGTGCAGGTTAGGTGGATTGGCCATGCTAAATTGCCCCTTAGTGTCCAAAGATGTGCAGGTTAGGTGGATTGGCCATGCTAAATTGCCCCTTAATGTCCAAAGATGTGCAGGTTAGGTGGATTGGCCATGCTAAATTGCCCCTTAATGTCCAAAGATGTGCAGGTTAGGTGGATTGGCCATGCTAAATTGCCCCTTAATGTCCAAAGATGTGCAGGTTAGGTGGATTGGCCTTGGTAAATGTCCCTTAGTGTTGGGGGGATTAGCAGGGTAAATGCCTGTGGTTATGGGGATAGGGTCTGGGTTGGATTGTGTCAGCGCAGGCTCGATGGGCCGAATGACCTCTCTGCATTGGCAGCCATGATTGAATGGCGGAGAAGACCCAATGGGCCAAATGGCCTCATCCTGCTCTGATATCTTAAGTTGCTATTTGGCAATAAGGAATTAAATCAACCAAGTGTAGCATCACCGCATCAAGCCAGGGCTGGCGCGATGGTGGGGATAGGGGCAAGTCGAGGCGGAACTGAGACCAAAAGAGGTGATGCCCGGTGCGGGGGGCACGCCAGTCCAATTGATGGGGCACGAGATGGAAGATGGGGGTAGATGTAGCGCCCAGATGCAATGGGGGTGAAATGGGTGAGCGATGGTCAGATGTTTTCATACCTGGGACTGACCACGTCCTGGGGCACCTGAAACCACTCCAAGAGCTTGCTCTCCAGCCCGATGCCAACCTTGACCAGGTAGGAGTTGGGGTCGACAGAGCAGGCCCAATAGTGCTTGCCCTGAGTCAACGCCACATCACCAATGACCAGGTCAATGGAAAGGTGGCAACTGGTCATAACTTGCTCGGCTGCGAACAGCATGGGGATCCCGGCAACGCTCCGGACGGCCCGCTGGTCCTTGCTGACGATGAGACGGTCGCGGCTAAAGCCCCACTTGTTATCCAGGAGAAAATGGAGGACTGGAGGACGGTGAGGGAGGGGGAGGGGAGTGAGGGAGGATGGGAGACAGAGGAGCGAACGCGGACACGTTATGCGAAAAAATCAGAAACAATGAAGACAAAAATAGAGCGAGAGAACAAACGAGAGAGAGAGAGAGAGAGAAAGCCCAAAGAAAATTCCGTGACGACGGAGAGATGGGGAAAGAAAAACGAGAATGAAGTGTTTGAAGACAAGGCGAGAAAAAGAGAGAGAAAGAGAGAGAATCAGTCAGAAATCCGGTTGATATTCGAAGCCTCCGGGTCGTGGTCAATCTCCTTGCCTTCCAACCTGTCAGGGTTCACTCATACCCGCGATCAGGGGGGAACGGGGGCCATTTTGTGGTGCAGGCCATCATTTAGGCAGCCATTTTGTGGTGGTCAGCCATTTTGTGGTTCGGTGGCCACCATGTTGTGACAGCAGCCATTGTGTGATGGCGGCCATAGCGTGAGGGCGGCCATTGTGTGGCGGCGGTCATTTTGAGGAGGGCCGCCATTTGGTGGTGGCAGCCATGTTGCGACAGCAGCCATTGTGTAATGGTAGCCACTGAGTGATGGTGGTCATTTGGTAGTGTCAGCTATTTGGTGACGGTGGCCATATTGTGGCGGCAGCCATATGAAAGTTTATTTATTAGTCACCAGTAGGCTTACATTCTCAATGCAATGCAGTAACTGTGAAAATTGAGAGAACAGCCATTTTGTGGTGGCGGCCATTTTGAGATGAGCCATCATTTGCTGAGGGGTCGGCCATTTTGTGTCAAGCCGCCACTGAGCGGCGTTCAGCCATTTTGGGACAGGCGACCATTTCATACGGGTCATGGCTCGCGCTCCTTCCACAGCGGGGCCCCACTCCAAGGCTAATGTATCCCCTCCCCTTTTCGGGCCACTCCCACCCCCCACTGCCCACACTCAGAAACATGGCATTGCCGGATTCACACCATTACCACCCCCTCCCCGCCCTCTTGCCATCCACCACACGTACGTAAAAGGGACAATTTAAAATTGGGGTGGCCTTGGATAGCAATTGGTCAGAGGATGTGCCGTCACGGTGGCACAGTGGTTAGCACTGCTGCCTCACAGCGCCAGGGACCCGGGTTCGATTCCTGGCTTGGGTCACTGTGTGTGCAGAGTTTGCACGTTCTCACCATGTCTGCATGGGTTTCCTCCGGGTGTTCCGGTTTCCTCCCACAGTCCAAAAATATGCAGGTTAGGTGGATTGGCCGTGCTAAATTGCCCCTTAGTGTCCAAAGATGTGCGGGTTAGGTGGATTGGCCATGCTAAATTGCCCCTTTAGTGTCCAAAGATGTGCAGGTTAGGTGGATTGGCCATGCTAAATTGTCCCTTCGTGTCCGGGTGGATTAGCAGGGTAAATAAGTGGGGTTACGGGAACAGGGCCTGGGTGGGATTGTGATCGGCACAGGCCTGATGGGCCGAATAGCCTCCTTCTGCACGGTAAGGATTCTAGAAGGGCGGGCCCACAACAGCGGAGCCAACCGGATCACAAAATGGCCGAAGTGGGGTCATTAAGTGTGAATACAAAATGGCTGCCCACCCCATACTCAGCGTGACACCTTATCGAACATTTCCACACATAAACACGAACATGAGTTCAGTCATGGCCTTAGGTCCCAACAGAACGGGAGATGTCAAAAGAAAAATGTTGTAAATTGTGAGGCGGCAACTTCTAAGCGACCACGTGTGTCCAAGATTCGGAAAGAGGACAGAAACATGATCAAACCAAATTTCTTTTGATCCTAAAACAGAAAGAGTTCTTGGATCACGCCACTGCCAAAGAGGTTACCTGTTGTGACCATTTGGATTTAGCCCTGTTATATCTGAGGCCTAGTACGCCAATGGAGCCTGCAGGTAAAGGGCAAGGCTCCAGGGAGAAGATCGATGAGGCAAACAGGCATCTCACACTATCAATAAATCAACAACCTCCCAGGACTGACAGCACCCAGGGAACTCTCCCCGTCCTGGGAGTGTTTGATGGGGGACAGTGTAGAGGGAGCTTTACTCTGGATCTAACCCCGTGCTTTATCTGTCCTGGGAGTGTTTGATGGGGACAGTGTAAAGGGAGCTTTACTCTGTATCTAACCCCGTGCTGTTCCTGTCCTGGGAGTGTTTGATGGGGGACAGTGTAGAGGGAGCTTTACTCTGTATCTAACCCCGTGCTGTCCCTGTCCTGGAAGTGTTTGATGGGGACAGTGTAGAGGGAGCTTTACTCTGTATCTAACCCCGTGCTGTTCCTGTCCTGGGAGTGTTTGATGGGGACAGTGTAGAGGGAGCTTTACTCTGTATCTAACCCCGTGCTGTACCTGTCCTGGGCGTGTTTGATGGGGGACAGTGCAGAGGGAGCTTTACTCTGTATCTAACCCCGTGCTGTACCTGTCCTGGGAGTGTTTGATGGGGGACAGTGTAGAGGGAGCTTTACTCTGTATCTAACCCCGTGCTGTACCTGTCCTGGGAGTGTTTGATGGGGGACAGTGTAGAGGGAGCTTTACTCTGTATCTAACCCCGTGCTGTACCTGTCCTGGGAGTGTTTGATGGGGGACAGTGTAGAGGGAGCTTTACTCTGTATCTAACCCCGTGCTGTACCTGTCCTGGGAGTGGTTGATGGGGACAGTGTCGAGGGAGCTTTACTCTGTATCTAACCCCGTGCTGCACCTGTCCTGGGAGTGTTTGATGGGGGACAGTGTAGAGGGAGCTTTACTCTGTATCTAACCCCGTGCTGCACCTGTCCTGGGAGTGTTTGATGGGGGACAGTGTAGAGGGAGCTTTACTCTGTATCTAACCCCGTGCTGCACCTGTCCTGGGAGTGTTTGATGGGGGACAGTGTCGAGGGAGCTTTACTCTTTATCTCACCCCGTGCTGTACCTGTCCTGGGAGTGTTTGATGGGGACAGTGTAGAGGGAGCTTTACTCTGTATCTAACCCCGTGCTGCACCTGTCCTGGGAGTGTTTGATGGGGGACAGTGTAGAGGGAGCTTTACTCTGTATCTAACCCCGTGCTGCACCTGTCCTGGGAGTGTTTGATGGGGACAATGTAGAGGGAGCTTTACTCTGTATCTAACCCCGTGCTGTACCTGTCCTGGGAGTGTTTGATGGGGGACAGTGTAGAGGGAGCTTTACTCTGTATCTAACCCCGTGCTGTACCTGTCCTGGGAGTGTTTGATGGGGGACAGTGTAGAGGGAGCTTTACTCTGTATCTAACCCCGTGCTGCATCTGTCCTGGGAGTGTTTGATGGGGGACAGTGTAGAGGGAGCTTTACTCTGTATCTAACCCCGTGCTGTACCTGTCCTGGGAGTGTTTGATGGGGGACAGTGTAGAGGGAGCTTTACTCTGTATCTAACCCCGTGCTGTACCTGTCCTGGGGGTGTTTGATGGGGGACAGTGTAGAGGGAGAGTTGCTCTGTATCTTACCTGGTGCAGGGGGGCTGCGGAGGTAGACTTCCTCGCTGTATTCGCCATGTCCTGCCTTGTTGTATCCGCGCACCCTCAGGGCGTAGACGCGGTCCATGTCCAGGTGTCCCACGGCGGTGCCCGTTCCACGTACCTCCTCGATCCTTTGCCAGCGCCGGGGGCCCTTGGGTGGGTGATCGGCCTGACGAAACTCCACCTCATAGTGCCAGGCCGCCGCAGAGTCCTCGGGCAGACGCCAGCACAGGTAGATCTGGTCGTAAGCGTACGTGCGTTGGGTGTCAATGACTGGGGCATCGGGTGCTGCAGGGGAGAGGGAGAGAGAGACAGCACCCATCAATCCCGCACCTACTCCCACAGTGCGGCACTCCCTCAGCACTGACCCTCCCACAGTGCGGCGCTCCCTCAGCACTGACCCTCTCACAGTGCGGCACTCCCTCAGCACTGACCCTCCCACAGTGCGGCACTCCCTCAGCACTGACCCTCCCACAGTGCAGCGCTCCCTCAGCACTGACCCTCCCACAGTGCAGCGCTCCCTCAGCACTGACCCTCCCACAGTGCGGCACTCCCTCAGCACTGACCCTCCCACAGTGCTGCGCTCCCTCAGCACTGACCCCCCCACAGTGCGGCGCTCCCTCAGCACTGACCCTCCCACAGTGCGGCGCTCCCTCAGCACTGACCCTCCCACAGTGCGGTGCTCCCTCAGCACTGACCCTCCCACAGTGCGGCGCTCCCTCAGCACTGACCCTCCCGCAATGCGGCGCTCCGTCAGCACTGACCCTCCCACTGTGCGGCGCTCCCTCAGCACTGACCTCCCCCCAGTGTGACGCTCCCTCTTGGACTGTCGGCCTGGATTCAGGGGCTGGAGTATTTGGAGATGAGACTCACAGCTCCTGCCCTTGGGGTCAGAGTGCGCAACCGCTTAGGGTCTGACTTGTGGAGCCAAGGATCCCCACTGGATTCCCGAGGGGCCCACCCGGGCCCACCCTCCCCACCTCTGGAGTGGCCGAAATCGGGAAGCCGCAGTGAAGTCAGGGGCAGGAGCAAGGCCATTCAGCCCCTCTTGCCCTGCTATACCATTCAATTAGATCATCGATCTGTCTGTCACCCCGATGCCACATTCCCGCCACCCCCGGGAACCTTTCACCCCCCCCCTCTTGATTCGAGAATCTCTCTCGTTCTGCGTTAAAAAATATTCCCAGACTCTCAGCTCCCACCCCATCCGAGGGAGAGAGTCCCAGATTCTCAGCACCCTCTGAGAGAGAACATTCCTCCCCACCTCCGTCTGAAACGGGTTCTTTTTAAACATGGACCCCCCCTCGTTCTCGGTTCCCCCACAAGGGGAAACATCCCCCCGCTGTCGAGACCCCCCCTCAGGATCTTAAAGCTTTCGACCGAGTCGCCTCTCGCTCTGCTAAACTCCCAGCGGATACGACCCTAACCTCTCCGACCTTTCCTCATCAGACCACTCGCTCCGACCCTGGTGTTAGTCTGGGGAACCTTCTCCAAACTGCTCCCAACACATTGACATCTTTCCCTTAAATACGGAGATGGATCCTGTTCACAATATTCCAGATGTGCTCTCGCCAACGCCCCGATACAACTGGAGCGTAACCTCCCTCCTCATGTAATCAGTTCCCCCTCACAATAACATTCCATTCACTTTCCCAATCTCTCGCTGTACCTGTACACCGGCCTTTTGTGATTCACGCACCGGGACACCCAGATCCCTCTGCCACCTCAGAGGTTCTGAGTGGCACGGTGGCACAGAGGGTTAGCGCTGCTGCCTCACAGCGCCAGGGACCCGGGTTCAATTCCCGGCTCGGGTCACTGTCTGTGCGGAGTCTGCACATTCTCCCCGTGTCTGCGTGGGTTTCCCCCGGGTGCTCCGGTTTCCGCCCACACTCCAAAGATGTGCAGGTTAGGTGGATTGGCCGCGCTAAATTGTCCCTTAGTGTCCAAAGATGTGCAGGTTAGGTGGATTGGCCATGCTAAATTGTCCCTTAGTGTCCAAAGATGTGCAGGTTAGGTGGATTGGCCATGCTAAATTGCCCCTAAGTGTCCAAAGATGTGTAAATTAGGTGGATTGGCCATGCTAAATTGCCCCTTCGTGTCCAAAGATGTGTAGGTTAGGTGGATTGGCCATGCTGAATTGTCCCTTAGTGTCCAAAGATGTGCAGGTTAGGTGGATTGGCCATGCTAAATTGCCCCTCAGTGTCCAAAGATGTGCAGGTCAGGGGGATTGGCCATGCTAAATTCCCCCTTAGTGTCCAAAGATGTGCAGGTTAGGTGGATTGGCCATGCTAAATTGCCCCTTAGTATCCAAAGATGTGTAAATTAGGTGGATTGGCCATGCTAAATTGCCCCTTAGTGTCCAAAGATGTGTAGGTCAGGTGGATTGGCCATGCTAAATTGTCCCTTAGTGTCCAAAGATGTGCAGGTTAGGTGGATTGGCCATGCTAAATTGCCCCTTAGTGTCCAAAGATGTGCAGGTTAGGTGGATTGGCCATGCTAAATTGCTCCTTAGTGTCCAAAAATGTGCAGGTTAGGTGGATTGGCCGTGCTAAATTGCCCCTTAGTGTCCAAAGATGTGCAGGTTAGGTGGATTGGCCATGCTAAATTGTCCCTTAGTGTCCAAAGATGTGCAGGTTAGGTGGATTGGCCATGCTAAATTGTCCCTTAGTGTCCAAAGATGTGCAGGTTAGGTGGATTGGCCATGCTAAATTGCCCCTCAGTGTCCAAAGATGTGCAGGTCAGGGGGATTGGCCATGCCAAATTGTCCCTTAGTGTCCAAAGATGTGCAGGTCAGGTGGATTGGCCATGCTAAATTGTCCCTTAGTGTCCAAAGATGTGCAGGTTAGGTGGATTGGCCATGCTAAATTGCCCCTTAGAGTCCAAAGATGTGTAAATTAGGGGGATTGGCCATGCTAAATTGCCCCTTAGTGCCCAAAGATGTGCAGGTTAGGTGGATTGGCCATGCTAAATTGTCCCTTAGTGTCCAAAGATGTGTAAATTAGGTGGATTGGCCATGCTAAATTACCCCTTAGTGTCCAAAGATGTGTAAATTAGGGGGATTTACCATGTTAAATTGTTCCTTAGTGTCCAAAGATGTATGGGTTAGATTGATAAATTGTCCCTTGGTGTCAGGGGGATTGGCAGGGTAAGTATGTGGGGTTACGGGGATAGGATGGGATTGCTGTCGGCATGGGCTCGATGGGCCGAATGGCCACCTTCTGCACTGTCGGGATTCTATGATTCTCTGCAATCAATCTCTGCTGAGATAGTAAGATTCTTTTTCCATTCTTCCTGCCAGAGTGGACAATTTCACATTTGCCCCACATTATAATCCATTTGCCACATCTCTGCCGACTCACCTAAGCTATCGATCCCTTGGTAGCCTCCTTACGTCCCCTTCGCCACATACCGTCCTCCCTATATCTGTGCCCTTGGCAAATTTAGCCACCATTCCTTCAGTCCCTTCCTCCAAGTCGCTGATAGAAATTATAAAGAAAAATAGTTTGTCCCCCGCCCCCGCCGTGAGGCTGACTCTGCCAAGGTTGGTAGTTAGGCTTCTGGGCCTAGCAAGGCCTCACTGGCCTCTGCACAAACCTGTGGCGAACTGCAGGTGGTTCAAGAGGTTCAGTTCGCTGGTGATGTCCACTTGGAAGTGATCGAAGGAGGGGTCCGCAGCCGGGGAGAATTTCTGCAACGCTTCTGTGGCCTTTACAATCCTGAAATAAAAATTGAAGGTGGCAGGAGGGGCTGGAGAGAGCAGTCAGTAAACCAGATAGTATTGCTGCCATTATTATTGATTAATAAGTTTACCGGGCTGATTCCGGGACTGATGTATGAGGAGAGATAGAGACATAGAGGTTTGCAGCATGAGAACAGGCCCTTCGGCCCAACTTGTCCATGCCGCCCCTTTTTTTAAACCTCTAAGCTGCTCTAATTTCCCGCATTTGCCCTCTATACCCATCTTACCCATGTAACTGTCTCAATGCGCCTCTACTACTGCCTCAGGCAGCTCGTTCCAGACACTCACCACCCTCTGTGTGAAAAAATTGCCCCTCTGGACACTTTTGTATCTCTCACCTTAAACCTATGCTCTCTAGTTTTAGACTCCCCTACCTTTGGGAAAAGATATTGACTATCTAGCTGATCTGTGCCCCTCATTATTTTATAGACCTCTATAAGATCACCCCTCAGCCTCCTACGCTCCAGAGAAAAAAGTCCCAGTCTATCCAGCCTCTCCTCATAACTCAATCCATCAAGTCCCGGCAACATCCTAGTAAATCTTTTCTGCACTCTTTCTAGTTTAATAATATCCTTTCTATAATGGGGTAACCAGAACTGTACACAGTATTCCAAGTGTGGCCTTACCAATGTCTTGTACAACTTCAACAAGATGTCCCAACTCAATGTTCTGACCGATGAAACCAAGCGTGCCGAATGCCTTCTTCACCACTCTGTCCACCTGTGACTCCACTTTCAAGGAGCTATGAACATGTACCCCTAGATCTCTTTGTTCTGTAACTCTCCCCAATGCCCGACCATTAACTGAGTAAGTCCTGCCCTGGTTCGATCGACCAAAATGCATCACCCCGCATTTATCTAAATTAAACTCCATCTGCCATTCGTCAGCCCACTGGCCCAATTGATCAAGATCCCGTTGCAATTGGAGATAGCTTTCTTCACTGTCCCCATGCCACCAATCTTGGTGTTATCTGCAAACTTACTAACCATGCCTCCTATATTCTCATCCAAATCATTAATATAAATGACAAATAACAGTGGACCCAGCACAGATCCCTGAGGCACACCGCTGGTCACAGGCCTCCAGTTTGAAAAACAACTCTCTACAACCACTCTTTCTGGTTTAATAATATCCTTTCTACAAAACGATGAACAGTTTTGTACACAGTATTCCAAGTGTGGACGAGGTCAGGATTGTTTCCGCTGGAGTTCAGACAAATGAGAGGGGGGAATCTCATGGAGACTTATAAAATTCTAACAGGACTAGACAGGGGAGATGCAGGGAGGATGTTCCCGATGGTGGGGGGAGTCCAGAACCAGGGGGTCACAGTCTGAGGATTCGGGGGAGACCATTTAGGACGGTGATGAGGGGACATTTCTTCACCCAAAGAGTGGTGAGTCTGTGGAATTCATTACCACAGGAAGTAGTTGATGCCAAAACATTGAATGTATTGAAGAGGCGGCTGGATATAGCACTTGGGGGCGAATGGGGATCAAAGGTTATGGGGAGGAAGCAGGATTGAGTTGGATGATCAGCCATGATGGTGATGAATGGTGGAGCAGGCTCGAAGGGCCGAATGGCCTCCTCCTGCTCCTATCTTCTATGTTTCTATGTTGTTAGGTGCACATAGAGTACAAAGACTGAAACATTTCAGAGAATCTGGTGAATCTGGTGCGGCAACAATAATCTCTCCCTTAATGTCAACAAAACGAAGGAGATTGTCACCGACTTCAGGAAGCGTAAAGGAGAACACGCCCCTGTCTACATCAACGGGGACCAAGTAGAAAGGGTCGAGAGCTTCAAGTTTTTAGGTGTCCAGATCACCAACAACCTGTCCTGGTCCCCCCCATGCCGACACTATAGTTAAGAAAGCCCCACCAACGCCTCTACTTTCTCAGAAGACTAAGGAAATTTGGCATGTCAGCTACGACTCTCACCAACCTTTACAGATGCACCATAGAAAGCATTCTTTCTGGTTGTATCACAGCTTGGTATGGGCTCCTGCTCCGCCCAAGACCGCAAGGAACTACAAAAGGTCATGAATGTAGCCCAGTCCCATCACGCAAACCAGCCTCCCATCCATTGACTCCGTCTACACTTCCCGCTGCCTCGGGAAAAGCAGCCAGCATAATCAAGGACTCCCACGCACCCCGGACATTCTCTCTTCCACCTTCTTCCGTCGGGAAAAAAATACAAAAGTCTGAGGTCACGTACCGACCGACTCAAGAACAGCTTCTTCCCTGCTGCTGTCAGACTTTTGAATGGACCGACCTCGCACTAAGTTGATCTTTCTCTACACCCTAGCTATGACTGTAACACAACATTCTGCACTCTCTCCTTTCCTTCTCTATGAACGGTATGCTTTGTCTGTA
>NW_027591225.1:67500-72500 GCF_964213995.1 Mustelus asterias | reverse complement strand
AGGGAGCCGGTTAAACGCACGAGGGGAGGGGGGGGGGGGTGGCGCAGAAACGCACTCAGGAGCCTGAGATGTGACAGGAGAGAGAGAGTGCCACAGGCCAGTAGGATCCGGGTGGGCCGAACAGCCTCCTTCCTCACGTCCTGCTATCCTCCATGGCCTGTTGGTGTCAGAGGGAGCTGGATAAAGGCACGGGGTGGGGTGGGGGGGGGAAGCAGAAACACACTCAGGAGCCCGAGACGCGACAGGAGAAAGAGAGTGGCGCGGGCTAGTAGGATCCAGGCGGGCCGAATGGCCTCCCTCCTCACGTCCTGCGTGGCTGGTCAGAGTCAGAGGGAGCTGGATAAAGGCACGAGGTTGGGATCGGGGGGGAGGGGGGGGAATGGAAAGAGTTGGTGATGAGGGGAAGGCGGGGCGGAGGTGGGGCGAGTGCGGAGGAGGAAGACCAGCCCAGTGGAGAGGGGCCGAATGGCCTGCTGGGAGCGGGCGGGGGAAGGGGGCACGGTCACTCCTCACCTTCAGGGCCTGGTAGACGTTGCCCGCCGGGGTGATCTTGTGTGTGGTGTGAATCCTCCGCAGTTTACAGAGTTGGCAGATGAGTCGCTGGCAGGTTTTGCAGTACAGGTTCACCTTCTCCATCTCATGATCCGGACACATCAACACCTGGAAAAGGAAAAGACAAGGCAGCCCATCCCCCCCGCCACACGCTGCCCGTGAGACCGAGAGATTCCAATTCACCCTCCTCCCCACCGCCAGCTCCCTCTCATCGAATCCCACCGGGCAGGAGGAGGCCATTCAGCCCATCGGGTCTGCACCGACCGCAATCCCACCCTATCCACAGAACCCCACATATTTACCCTGCTAATCACCCTGACACTAAGGGGCAATTTAGCACGGCCAATCCACCCTAACCTGCACGTCTTTCGGACTGTGGGAGGAAACCGGAGCACCCGGAGGAAACCCACGCAGACACGGGGAGAATGTGCAAACTCCACATAGACAGTGACCCGAGCCGGGAATCGAACCCGGGTCCCTGGTGCTGTGAGGCAGCAGTGCTAACCCACTGTGCCACCGTGGCTCTCCGTCTCTCTCTCTCTCTCTTTCTCTCTGTCTCCGTCTCCCTCTCTCTCCGTCTCCGTCTCCCTCTCTCTCCATTTCCCTCTCTCTCTCCGTTTCCCTCTCTCTCTCCGTCTCCCTCTCTCGTTCTCCGTTTCTCTGTCTCTGCCTCTGCCTCTCTGTCTCTCTCGCTCTCTCTCTCTGTCTCTCTCTCTCTCTCGCTCTGTCTCTCGCTCTCTGTCTCGCTCTCTGTCTCTCGCTCTCTGTCTCTCGCTCTCTGTCTCTCGCTCTCTGTCTCTCGCTCTCTGTCTCTCGCTCTCTGTCTCTCGCTCTCTGTCTCTCGCTCTCTGTCTCTCGCTCTCTGTCTCTCGCTCTCTGTCTCTCGCTCTCTGTCTCTCGCTCTCTGTCTCTCGCTCTCTGTCTCTCTCGCTCTCTGCCTCTCGCTCTCTGTCTCTCTCGCTCTCTGTCTCTCGCTCTCTGTCTCTCGCTCTCGTTGTCTGTCTCTCTCGCTCTCTGTCTCTCTCGCTCTCCGTCTCTCGCTCTCCGTCTCTCGCTCTCTGTCTCTTTCTCTCTCTGTCTGTCTCTCTCTCAGTCTGTCTCTTTCTCTCTCTCCCGCCCCTGCAGTGTCTGGAGGTGGAGGGTTTGTGACAATCGGGCCCTCAAGGGCAACACAGCAGAGTTAGGGTCACGTGGCCCCAGGTGGCCAATCAGGACTCAGGGCAGAGAATCACCCTCAGGGGGAGGAGCTCTGAGGGCAGAGATCATTTAGAATTCACTGCAAACACATCGCCCCCGTAGCCGACTGTAAATAAACCCCTTTCGCGTTCGCTGGGCGAAGGCCGAATTTCCAGTGGCGTCGATGGGATCTTCCAGACCCAGTGATGGAGAGTCCAGTCCTGTTAATGGAATTTTCCATTCCTGTCGATGGGACTTTCCAGTCCCAACATTGGGATTTTCCAGTCCCATCAATGGGATTTTCAGTCCCGTCGGTGGGACTTTCCAGGCGCATCGGTGGGACTTTCCAGGCGTGTCGGTGGGACTTTCCAGGCGTGTCGGTGGGACTTTCCAGGCGCGTGAGTGGGACTTTCCAGGCGCATCGGTGGGACTTTCCAGGCGTGTCGGTGGGACTTTCCAGGCGCGTCAGTGGGACTTTCCAGGCGCGCGGTGGGACTTTCCAGGCGCGTCGGTGGGACTTTCCAGTCCCGTCGGTGGGACTTTCCAGGTGCGTCGGTGGGACTATCCCATCCCCTCGGTGGGACTTTCCCATCCCCTCGGTGGGACTTTCCCATCCCCTCGGTGGGACTTTCCAGTCACATCAATGGGAGTTTCCAGTCCCGTGGATAGGAGTTTCCAGTCCCGTGGGTGGGAGTTTCCAGTCCCATGGGTGGGAGTTTCCAGTCTTGTGGGTGGGAGTTTCCAGTCCCGTGGGTGGGAGTTTCCAGTTCTGATGAGATTTTCCAGTCTTGTCAATGGGACTTTCCAGTCCCAACATTGGGATATTCCAGTCACGTCAATGGGATTTTCCCTTCCTGTTGATGGGATTTTCCAGTCCCGTCCCGGTGGTGGGATCTTCCAGTCCTGTCAACGGTGACCCTTCCCCCCCTCACCCACCCCAAACTCTTGCAGGTTCCCGAGCAGCAGCGGATACGGACAGCGGGGAAACCCCGCCACAGTGGCGGGACTGGAGGATCCCGCTGCAGGCAAGATGGTGGGGCACCTTCGCCCCTGTATAACACACTGTGCGGAGGAGAGGGAGTGAGGGTGAGGATAATCCCCTGAATGTGCGGCAGTTGCCGCGGGGTTTGAGAAATACGATCCATTAATCCAGGCCTGAACCAGCCTCACAATAAACAGAAACAGATGTTCCGCGTCACTGTCCGGTTCCTGATTGTGGGATCTTGCTGTGCCTGCATAGGCTGAGACCATTCAGCCTGTGCTGGCCCCTCTGAAGGGGGGGGTTACGCCTACTCCCATACCACCTCCCATCTCCAACAAGAGAGAATCTAACCATTGCCCACTGACCATCACTGAATCCCCCCACTATCAACATCCTGGGAGGTTATCAGTGCTGTTAGGGAGGGAGTTCCAGGATTGTTATTGGACATCAGTCAGTCCCCGTGTGTGTGGGGTAGGTACACCCACAGTGCTGTTAGGGAGGGAGTTCCGGGCTTGTTATTGGACATCAGTCAGTCCCCATGGGGTAGGTACACCCACAGTGCTGTTAGGGAGGGATTCCAGGGTTGTTATTGGACATCAGGCAGTCCCTGTGTGTGGGGTAGGTACACCCACAGTGCTGTCAGGGAGGGAGTTCTGGGATTGTTATTGGACATCAGTCAGTCCCCGTGTGGGGTAGGTACACCCACAGTGCTGTTAGGGAGGGAGTTCTGGGATTGTTATTGGACATCAGTCAGTCCCCGTGTGGGGTAGGTACACCCACAGCGCTGTTAGGGAGGGAGTTCCGGGATTGTTATTGGACATAGTCAGTCCCCGTGTGTGGGGTAGGTACACCCACAGTGCTGTTAGGCAGGGATTCCAGGGTTGTTATTGGACATCAGTCAGTCCCCGTGTGTGGGGTAGGTACACCCACAGTGCTGTTAGGGAGGGAGTTCCAGGATTGTTATTGGACATCAGTCAGTCCCCGTGTGGTGTAGGTACACCCACAGTGCTGTTAGGCAGGGATTCCAGGGTTGTTATTGGACATCAGTCAGTCCCCGTGTGTGGGGTAGGTACACCCACAGTGCTGTTAGGCAGGGATTCCAGGGTTGTTATTGGACATCAGTCAGTCCCCGTGTGTGGGGTAGGTACACCCACAGTGCTGTTAGGGAGGGAGTTCCGGGATTGTTATTGGACATCAGTCAGTCCCCGTGTGTGGGGTAGGTACACCCACAGCGCTGTTAGGGAGGGAGTTCCGGGATTGTTATTGGACATCAGTCAGTCCCCGTGTGTGGGGTAGGTACACCCACAGCGCTGTTAGGGAGGGTTTTCCGGGATTTTGACCCCAGTGAAGGAACGGCCGATATATTTCCCAGTCGGGATGGTGAGTGGCTCGGAGGGGGAACTTGCAGGTGGGGGTGTTCCCCATGTGTCTGCCGCCCCCCCCGTCCTTCTAGATGGTAGAGGTGGCGGGTTTGGAAGGTGCTGTGGAAGGAGCCTTGGCGAGTCGCTGCGGTGCATCTTGAAGATGGTACACACGGCTGTCACTGTGCGTCGGTGGTGGAGGGAGTGAGTGTTTGTGGTCAGCGTGTCGATCGAGCGGGGCTGCTTTGTCCTGGATGGTGTGGGTGATGGAGGGAGTGAGTGTTTGTGGTCAGCGTGTCGATCGAGCGGGGGGGCTTTGTCCTGGATGGTGTGGGTGATGGAGGGAGCGCGTGTTTGTGGTTAGCGTGTCGATCGATCCTGGATGGTGTGGGTGATGGAGGGAGTGAGTGTTTGTGGTCAGCGTGTCGATCGAGCGGGGCTGCTTTGTCCTGGATGGTGTGGGTGATGGAGGGAGTGAGTGTTTGTGGTCAGCGTGTCGATCGAGCGGGGCTGCTTTGTCCTGGATGGTGTGGGTGATGGAGGGAGTGAGTGTTTGTGGTCAGCGTGTCGATCGAGCGGGGGGGCTGCTTTGTCCTGGATGGTGTGGGTGATGGAGGGAGTGAGTGTTGTGGTCAGCGTGTCGATCGAGCGGGGGGGCTTTGTCCTGGATGGTGTGGGTGATGGAGGGAGCACGTGTTTGTGGTTAGCGTGTCGATCGATCCTGGATGGTGTGGGTGATGGAGGGAGTGAGTGTTTGTGGTTAGCGTGTCGATCGATCCTGGATGGTGTGGGTGATGGAGGGAGTGAGTGTTTGTGGTCAGCGTGTCGATCGAGCGGGGCTGCTTTGTCCTGGATGGTGTGGGTGATGGAGGGAGTGAGTGTTTGTGGTCAGCGTGTCGATCGAGCGGGGCTGCTTTGTCCTGGATGGT
>NW_027591225.1:60000-62500 GCF_964213995.1 Mustelus asterias | reverse complement strand
AAAGAGAGTGGAAGAGAGAAAGAGAGTGGGAGAGAGAAAGAGAGTGGGAGACAGGGAGAGACAGGGAGAGACAGAGAGAGACAGAGGGAGACAGAGGGAGACAGGGGGAGACAGGGGGAGACAGACAGAGAGAGATGGAGGGAGAGTGGGAGAGAGAGTGAGATGGAGGAGAGAGAGAAGTGGAGAGAGAGAGGGAGGGGGAGAGAGAGAGAGGAGTAAGAGAGTGACGGAAGGGTGAGACTGTGAGATGGAGGGGTCCCAGAGGGAGGGGAAGAGGAGGGGGTTTGAGAGAGAAAGGAAGGGGGTCAGATGGAGTGCAGAGAGTGAGGAAGTAGGGGAGAGGGTGGTGGGGGAGAGAGAGAGAGGGAGAGGGAGAGAGAGAGAGAGAGAGAGGAGTGAATGGGAAGGGGTTTGGGATTGGGATTGTGTACAATAGGAGTGAATGGGAAGGGGTTTGGGTCCATTGGGATTGTGTACAACGGGAGTGAATGGGAAGGGGTTTGGGTCCATTGGGATTGTGTACAACGGGAGTGAATGGGAAGGGGTTTGGGATTGGGATTGTGTACAATGGGAGTGAATGGGAAGCGGTTTGGGTCCATTGGGATTGTGTACAACGGGAGTGAATGGGAAGGGGTTTGGGTCCATTGGGATTGTGTACAATGGGAGTGAATGGGAAGGGGTTTGGGATTGGGATTGTGTACAGTGGGAGTGAATGGGAAGGGGTTTGGGATTGGGATTGTGTACAGTAGGAGTGAACGGGAAGGGGTTTGGGATTGGGATTGTGTACAATGGGAGTGAATGGGAAGGTGTTTGGGTCCATTGGGATTGTGTACAATGGGAGTGAATGGGAAGGGGTTTGGGATTGGGATTGTGTACAGTGGGAGTGAATGGGAAGGGGTTTGGGTCCATTGGGATTGTGTACAGTGGGAGTGAACGGGAAGGGGTTTGGGATTGGGATTGTGTACAGTGGGAGTGAACGGGAAGGGGTTTGGGATTGGGATTGTGTACAGTGGGAGTGAACGGGAAGGGGTTTGGGATTGGGATTGTGTACAATGGGAGTGAACGGGAAGGGGTTTGGGATTGGGATTGTGTACAGTGGGAGTGAACGGGAAGGGGTTTGGGATTGGCATTGTGTACAATGGGAGTGAACGGGAAGGGGTTTGGGATTGGGATTGTGTACAATGGGAGTGAACGGGAAGGGGTTTGGGATTGGGATTGTGTACAATGGGAGTGAACGGGAAGGGGTTTGGGATTGGGATTGTGTACAGTGGGAGTGAACGGGAAGGGGTTTGGGATTGGGATTGTGTACAGTGGGAGTGAACGGGAAGGGGTTTGGGATTGGGATTGTGTACAATGGGAGTGAACGGGAAGGGGTTTGGGATTGGGATTGTGTACAATGGCAGTGAATGGGAAGGGGTTTGGGATTGGGATTGTGTACAGTGGGAGTGAATGGGAAGGGGTTTGGGATTGGGATTGTGTACAATGGGAGTGAACGGGAAGGGGTTTGGGATTGGGATTGTGTACAATGGCAGTGAATGGGAAGGGGTTTGGGATTGGGATTGTGTACAGTGGGAGTGAATGGGAAGGGGTTTGGGATTGGGATTGTGTACAGTGGGAGTGAATGGGAAGGGGTTTGGGATTGGGATTGTGTACAGTGGGAGTGAATGGAAAGGGGTTTGGGATTGGGATTGTGTACAGTGGGAGTGAACGGGAAGGGATTTGGGATTGGGATTGTGTACAGTGGGAGTGAATGGGAAGGGGTTTGGGATTGGGATTGTGTACAATGGGAGTGAACGGGAAGGGGTTTGGGATTGGGATTGTGTACAGTGGGAGTGAATGGGAAGGGGTTTGGGATTGGGATTGTGTACAGTGGGAGTGAATGGGAAGGGGTTTGGGATTGGGATTGTGTACAGTGGGAGTGAACGGGAAGGGGTTTGGGATTGGGATTGTGTACAACGGGAGTGAACGGGAAGGGGTTTGGGATTGGGATTGTGTACAATGGGAGTGAATGGGAAGGGGTTTGGGATTGGGATTGTGTACAGTGGGAGTGAATGGGAAGGGGTTTGGGATTGGGATTGTGTACAACGGGAGTGAACGGGAAGGGGTTTGGGATTGGGATTGTGTACAGTGGGAGTGAATGGGAAGGGGTTTGGGATTGGGATTGTGTACAATGGGAGTGAACGGGAAGGGGTTTGGGATTGGGATTGTGTACAACGGGAGTGAACGGGAAGGGGTTTGGGATTGGGATTGTGTACAGTGGGAGTGAACGGGAAGGGGTTTGGGATTGGGATTGTGTACAACGGGAGTGAACGGGAAGGGGTTTGGGATTGGGATTGTGTACAGTGGGAGTGAACGGGAAGGGGTTTGGGATTGGGATTGTGTACAACGGGAGTGAACGGGAAGGGGTTTGGGATTGGGATTGTGTACAGTGGGAGTGAACACAGGCTGGGTCACCAGTCCATGATCTCCTGCCAGAGGGGGCACTCCAGGCCCGAACTGG
>NW_027591225.1:52500-55000 GCF_964213995.1 Mustelus asterias | reverse complement strand
CAAAATCTTTCCCAGGACTATACAAGCCAGAATTTCCGAGAGTAAACTTGTCTTGGTTTTGTGTTTGGAATAGTTGATTATTTGGGGGAAGTTAAGTGGGATGGGGATTAGGAAAGCAGAGTGTCCCCAGGGATCGGACCGCAGTCCCTGGGAACTGGAATCCCCCCCTCTTTACCACACCGGAACATTCCGGACTCAGAACGTGAATGGAATTGGAGGCAGGATTAGTGAGCGATTAAAAAAATTCGAAAGGTCTTGAAAGAGATTACATTTAACCTCGATCCTTAATCTGTGGCTATAATTGATATAATCCTTGCTCCTTCACTGAACTCATTAGATTTAAGATATTTCCAATTCCTTTATTCATTCACGGAACAATTTAGCACGGCCAATCCCCCTAACCTACACATCTTTGACAGTAAGGAACAATTTAGCACGGCCAATCCACCTAACCTACACATCTTTGGACACTAAGGACAATTTAGCATGGCCAATCCCCTAACCTGCACATCTTTGGACACTAAGGGGCAATTTAGCATGGCCAATCCACCTAACCCACACATCTTTGGACACCAAAGGACAATTTAGCATGGCCAATCCCCCTAACCTGCACATCTTTGGACACTAAGGGACAATTTAGCATGGCCAATCCACCTAACCCGCACATCTTTGGACACCAAGGAGCAACTTAGCATGGCCAATCCCCCTAACCCGCACATCTTTGGACACCAAGGGGCAATTTAGCATGTCCAATCCACCTAACCCACACATCTTTGGACACTAAGGGACAATTTAGCATGGCCAATCCCCCTAACCTGCACATCTTTGGACACTAAGGGACAATTTAGCATGGCCAATCCCCCTAACCTACACATCTTTGGACACTAAGGGGCAATTTAGCATGGCCAATCCACCTACCTACACATCTTTGGACACTAAGGGACAATTTAGCATGGCCAATCCCCCTAACCTGCACATCTTTGGACGCTAAGGGCAATTTAGCATGGCCAATCCCCTAACCTGCCACATCTTTGGACACTAAGGGACAATTTAGCATGGCCAATCCCCTAACCTGCACATCTTTGGACACTAAGGGACAATTTAGCATGGCCAATCCCCTAACCTGCACATCTTTGACACCAAGGGGCAACTTAGCATGGCCAATCCCCCCTAACCCCGCACATCTTTGGACACCAAGGGGCAATTTAGCATGGCCAATCCACCTAACCTGCACATCTTTGGACACCAAGGGGCAATTTAGCATGGCCAATCCCCCTAACCTGCACATCTTTGGACACTAAGGGGCAATTTAGCATGGCCAATCCACCTAACCTGCACATCTTTGGACACTAAGGGAGAATTTAGCATGGTGGATGCACCTAACCTGCACATCTCTCAGACTGTGGGAGGAAACCGGAGCACCCGGAGGAAACCCACGCAGACACGGGAGAACGTGCAGACTCCGCACAGACAGTGGACCGGAGGCCGGGAATCGACCCGGTCCCTGGCGCTGTGAGGCAGCAGTGCTAACCATTTGACATTTATTTTAAAAGAACACCAGCCGACTTGACTGCCGCTCGTGGGATCTTGCTGTGCGCAAGGTTTCTGAGTAGTAACAATAGTAACCACACTTGGAAAGCAAGCGACTTCTTTTGAGAGTTCCTGTTGAATCTGCTTCCAGCGCCCTTTCAGGCAGCGCCTTCCAGATCACAACAACTCACTGCGTTTCCATCAGAATTCTCCCCATCTCCCCCGCTCTGGTTCTTTTCCCCGATTCTCTCCAATCTGTGTCCCCCTCTGGTTCCCACCCCCCCTCCTCCTGCCCAGTGGGAAACACTTTCTCCTCATTCACTCCATCCAAACCCCCCTCCCACTCCCCCCTCCGTGACTCTGAATGCTGCCTCGGTTAAACCTCCCCCCTGAACCTTCTCCGCTCCGAGGGAACCATCGCGGCCAGACATGGATTTGGCGCAGCACAGCTCTCCCAAGTCACGTGGCTGGAGGTTCTTACACCAGATCTGACAATCAACAACATCTCACATTTATATAGCACCTTTAATCTGGGATAACATCCCAAAGAACACCTCCTGCAGCGCCTATCGAGCGGATATTCAACTCCAAGCCACACGAGGAGATACCCGGGACAGGAGACCAAATACACGGTCACAGAGGCTGGTTTTAAGGAGCATCTTCAAGGGGAGAGAGAGAGAGACAGAGAGAGAGACAGAGAGAGAGACAGAGAGAGAGAGAGAGACAGAGAGAGAGAGACAGAGAAGAGAGAGAGAGACAGAGAGAGAGACAGAGAGAGAGACAGACAAGAAGGAAGAGAGAGAGAGACAGAGAGAGAGAGAGACAGAGAGAGAGAGACAGAAGAGAGAGAGAGAGACAGAGAGAGAGAGACAGAGAGAGAGAGAGAGAAAGAGAGGAGAGAGAGAGAGAGACAGAGAGAGAGAGACAGACAGACAGAGAGAGAGACAGAGAGAGAGAGACAGAGAGAGAG